>NC_056737.1:6077578-6372578 GCF_019279795.1 Protopterus annectens | reverse complement strand
AAATGGTCTCACAACTGGATAAAGTCTGTACAGCACTTCAAAGATTCTCTTCTAATTCTAATGAAGTTTTTAAGTGCTTTCACTTTTAAATGCACTCTACCCTTAAATCTGAGCGCTGGAAGAGAATTGAAGAGCACTTGCTGAAATCACAATGTCAGCTCTTAACTGATGCAGATCAAAAGGGGATTAGGATGTTCTATGTCTAGAAGGTTTAGCCACAAGACTGGTGATAAACACCTTAGAGGCCTCTTGGTATGTGCAGGCACCTAATACATCAATTTTGGAACTGCTGCTATCATCACACACCAGTACTGAAGAGATACTGTTCTCATCTTCAGAAATAATAAGGACGTCAGAACCTGTGTCCCTCAAAGAGACCTTCTGCCTGACTGAGTTGACTACAGAAAGTATTTGACATCCAAAGGACAATGCCAGAGGCCTCAGTAAAAGATGCCAGAGCTGGAAGCTGCAAAAGCTTCTTACAGAATCAAGCACCCTTGGGCCTAAGGGGGACTTAGGTTTCAATTTTATATCCCCAGCCTCCTGATATTCCTTCTTTTATGGTCAGTTCTCCAAATTCTTTCTTTTTTTGGGTGGGTATCCACAATGGATCTTGATAATGCCATACTGGTCTCAGATTAGATGCAGTACTTTATCTATGATAGCCCCTGAGGATTTTTTTCTCTCCCTTTTTCAGTATTCTAATGGAACCCAACAGTGAGTAAATATTTACTGAATGAGACTTTAAGAGGTATCCATTTCCAACAGATAAATTAATTTACCTGCTCTTCAAAATATCACATCTAGAAACTCTGATGCTTGAAAGCTTCTCTTTATACATGTGCAAAAGTCATATGTAAATGTTTAGAAGAAGGTTTCTCAACAGGCAATCAACTGCCAGCACTGAAGGCCAGGCTGAACCGAAGGTCTAACGGTGGTTTTCTGTATGCACTGACCTCAATCAAACTGCAGCAAAAAATAACTGAAGATGGCATGGGCTGATGTCTTTCATATATCTTACACCACTAAGGTCTGACATGCAGGTGGGAAGACATGTACCTGGCCTGGATGGGTAAGTGTGTGAAGCTGTGGAAGTTGGGTCAAACTTTGGCCAATCTGGACTTCCAGGATGGCTGCACATTGACCAACAGGTTGATTAAAACTCTTCCATTAAGAAAAAGTCAACTAAGAAAAAGTCAGATAACCCTATGTAACTTAATATAATTCAGTTACTGGCTAGCAGTCATACTGCCTGGATGCCAACAAAGAAGAAATTTGGAGAAACTAACAGAAAAGGAGAAGAGAAATCAAATGTTGGAAGTGTGAGGGGGCGAAAGAGTTAGCTGGAAACATGTCTTTTGGGAGTGTAATGAGTTGGCAGATTGTAGAACGTTCCTATAGATTACTCTGTCAGAACTATTGGAGAAGTAAATTATTCTTTCTGAGGTGGGACACAGGAGCTGAATTATCTAGACATAGTAAGGTCTTATTAAATTTATTTATTACTAGAAAACGGACATCAAACACTAAACCAACTGTATCTGAAGTAATGAATATCATAAAAAAAGATAAAAGAACTGGAAGTGGGAGCTTTAGGAAAGGGAATGAGTGAATTACTTAGAAATAGAGAACATTACATGCAGAATAATGTGTTCAGGAGTAGCAGCGAGGTTAAAAGGAAGGTAATTAATCAAGTAAAGTAATGTTGTACTGAATAATAGTTGTTATAAAGAAAGAAAACTTACATGTAATGTATGATGTGTATAAATGAAAAAAATGCTAATATGGTTTGCTTTTCTATTAACGTGTGTATACCAATCTCTTAAGTGATAATTTAATAGAGATGTTAAAATGAGAAGAGAAAACTCTAGCTGGGAAGAATATAGTAGCTGTTCAGCAAAAAGCAGTTCAAGTTTCATCTGTTGTACAGGAGATGCCTTCTTGTAATTTAGAGGAAAAATTAATCAAATGAAATCAAAGGTGTTTAAAATAAGTGAAACACTGAAATATTTATACATGTATATGCATTGGTATCTATATCTTACATATATACATATATCTATATATATGTATATATTTATTTATTTATTACATACACACACAGTGGATATAAAAAGTTTACACAACCCTGATAAAACGGCCAGGTTTTTGTGATATAAAAAAATGAGACCACAATAAATCATTTCAAAACTTTTCCCACCTTTAATGTGACCTATAACCTGTACAATTCAATTGAAAAACAAACAAATCTGTTAGGGGAAAATATAAAAAATAAAAAAATGTACAATACGCTGGTTGCATAAGTGTGCACACCCCTAAACTCATACTTTGATTTGTCCGCGTACCCTTAAACTAATACTTTGTTGAAGCACCTTTTGATTTATTTACAGCATTCATTCTTCTTGGGTAGGAGTCCATCAGCATGGCACATCTTGACTTGGCAATATTTGCCCACTCTTCCTTGCGAAAGCACTCCAAACCTGTCAGATTGCAAGGGCATCTCTTGTGCACAGCCCTCTTCAGGTCACCCCACAGATTTTCTATTGGATTTAGGTCTGGGCTCTGGATGGGCCATTCCAAAACGTTAATTTTCTTCTGGTGAAGCCATTTTTTTATTGATTTGGATGCATGCTTGGGGTCATTGTCTTGTTGAAAGGTGAAATTCCTCTTCATCTTCAGCTTTCTAGCAGATGCCTGAAGGTTTTGGGCCAAAAGTGACTGGTATTTGGAACTGTTCATAATTTCCTCCACCTTGACTAAAGCCCCAGTTCCATCTGAAGGAAAGCAACCACAAAGCATGACACTGCCACCACCATGCTTCACTGTGGTGATGGTGTTCTTTTGGTGATACGAAGTGTTGTTTTTGTGCCAAACATGCCTTTTGGAATTGTAGCCAGAAAGTTCAACCTTAGTCTCATCAGACCATAACACATTTTCCCACATGGTTTTGGAAGACTTGATGTATTGTTTTGCAAATTTTAGCTGGGCCTGGATCTTTTTCTGTTTAAGCAAAGGTCTTCCAACCCTACCCCATAGTCCAGACATGGAGATTACGGGAGACTGTTGTCACATGTAGTACACAACTAGTACTTGCCAGAAATTCCTGCAGCTCCATCAGTGTTGCTTTAGGTCTCTTGGCAGCCACCCTGACCAGTTTTTGTCTTGTCTTTTCATCAGTTTTGGAGGAAGTCCAGTTTATTGTAACGTCACTGTTGTTCCATATTTTCTCCACTTTTTGATGACTGTTTTCAGTGTTCCATGGTATATCCAATGCTGTGGAAATTTTTTTGTATTCTTCACCTGACTGATACCTTTCAACAAGAAGATCCCTTTGATGCTTTGTAAGCTCTCTGCGAACCATCGCTTTTGCTGTAGTAGTCAACTGAGTAAGTGTCAGGAAAATCTTACTAGTACAGCTGAACTTTATTTGGAGTTAATCAGAATCTCTTTAATTGATGGCAGGTGTGTACCCAAGAAGACTGAATGCTGTAATTAAATCAAAAGGTGCTTCAACAAAGTATTAGTTTAAGGGTGTGCACACTTATGCAACCAGAGTACTGTACTTTTTTTATATTTTTCCCCTAACAGATTTGTTTGTTTTTCAATTGAATTGTACAGGTTACAGGTCACATTAAAGGTAGGAAAAGTTTGAAATGATTTACTGTGGTCTCATTTTTTTATATCACAAAAACCTGGCATTTTAACAGGGGTGTGTAAACTTTTTATATCCACTTATAATATATATATATATATATATATATATATATATATATATATATATATATATATGGTCTATATTAAATCAGCGAATGCTTAAAAAAGTGAATGCTGCTTTATCAACCCCATGTAAGTGAAAGCTAAAAATCCCGAACACTTGGAACAGCGATTTTTTCGCAGGGAAAAAAATCTCTGTTCCACAAAAAATAAATAAATAAAAAATTCAAAACATTACATAAAGTGGGGTACTTTGCCCCCCACACCCTCCTACTTAAATATACCAAACTCCGAGATCGCCCTACAGTGAGGAAAATGGCAAAGTAATGGAGGCGGACAACCAGGGAAAGAAATAAGCATATATGCTTATATGTTGTTTCACTATTTTGCTGTTTCCTGCTTTCAAGTTCGATCAAGACGCATTTGAAGGATTGCGTCTTCGATTATATAATAGGAACCCTATATATATATATATATATATATATATATATATATATATATATATATGGGTACCTATCAAACTATCGACAACTTAAAATAACAAAACTGACTCCACCGACAACTGAATTCACCGACAGCGCAAAAACGGACATTTACAAGGTAAGGGGTGTAACTCCGCTACTCATGCCTACCATGGTTGCATGACACTGCCACCCTTCCTAAACCATGGCAGGCTTGAGTAGCGAATTTACACCCCTTACCTTGTAAACGTCCGTTTTTGCGCTGTCGGTGAATTTAGTTGTCGGTGGAGTCAGTTTCGTTATTTTAAGTTGTCGATGGTTTGATAGGTACCCATATATATATATATATATATATATATATATATATATATATATATATATACACACATACATATACATATATGTATCTACACAAACACACAAAATCAAAAATTAAAAGGTTGGAAAAATGGAAGCTTTAACTAGCTCTTCAGATGAGCTAATAAAAAACTGCAAACATCAGAGCTTGAAATGAAGAAAAAGCTGGCTGAGCAAGATGCTTACCAAGAAGAGTGGTTTTAAAAAACAGCAGAGTTAGAAGACAGTATTGTGCACAGAAAATCTGAAATTTTCTGCTGTACCACAGAAAGTGGAAAGAACATTCGTCTGACAATAATAAAACCTAGACTGCATCTGGGCTGTTGGTGTTGGGGAAGTAAAGGTGTACTGATCATATTACATTGTAAAATTAAAGAAAAAATCTCTCTGGTTCTTATAAAAGTCTACACAAATGAAGCTGGTTTATACTACAAACAATGCTGTTATAAGCAAACACACTTGAAAAATAAGACAACTAAGGAAAGGAGTGGGAATGTTAGTTTTTTGTATTTGCAAAGTCAGCAGTTATTTTTTACATAAGCAAATGCTCGCAGCGGGAGACAGTCTACAGGTGCAAGCAATGGATTTTGCTTGGAAAGAAGCTGTCTGGAGATGCAGGCAATTAACAGACATCTGAAGACTCTCGGCTGAAAGAAATGTACGCCATACAATGTAATTAGCATTTGCTGGCACATTTTCAAGCAGTTCATTGAAAAACAAAGTCTGAAACTCCTGGAAGTTACAAGAGTAGTTGCCCTCCCAGCAGCCTCAATACTTCAAATAATGTAATTTAACACTGCACAATTTAGTATATTTAAAAGTAACTAGTGCACTTTTTTATGGCTAAAAATATTTACTGAAACCACTCAAGCTGATTTTATATCTAAGTGGGGAATAGAGACAAGAAAAGAATAGACTGCAATCTGTGCCAGTTGGAGCACAGTCTGTAACATGCACTTACTATGCACAACCCTAATTTCAGATCAGGTAATGTTTTGTAGGTACAGCCACTCATTTGGGAAATCTACTGTTATTTAGAGGGGGTGAACTTCATTTTTTGAAAATGTACATGGTTGTGTTTGCTGCTAGTTAAAATAGGAAGGGGGTTCTGAAAAAACATTCATTTTTTTTGAGTGTTTTCAGTGAAGTAAAGTCTTGAAAAATGTGACATAACTGTAAATGGAGGTGAGAAGAAGCCACTGCACAAGGCATCAGCCTGCCAAACAGTGTGTGCACATAAGCTAAACGTTGGAAATACACACACACAAAAAAAATGTCATGTATAATAGGTAGGAGTAATAGCATTCCATTATAACAGATATTCTTGACCATATTATCGTAGAATGTAAATGACCTCACAGGTACAGATAAAAAGTAGAGAGTAATGAACTGTATTATGAAATGTATGGCACAAATAGTAACATTGCAGAATACACTTTTGGAAAGAAATGAGCATGCGAGTTTGACAAAGGATTTCAGTGTGGATATTTATCAAAGACATAGCAGGCTCCTACACCTCAACACAGTAAAGTAGCATTTTTCCATAACTATTATTGTCTCCCCCACCAGTCACCCACTAAATGTTGGTACAGTAATAAATAATGTAAGGTACTACATACATTTTTTAAGGAAATCCCCTGAAGAAATTTATCTTCCTGATTATTTTTTTCTTACACGGTCAGCAGCGTGCCATCTTTGTTCCTGCAATTATGCAATTCCTATTGTAACAAGCTGTCATGTTAATGCGAAGGGTTTTGGTTTCACTTTCACCTCCCATGTTTCCTTGCAGCCTTTGAAAAGTTCTTCTTGCATTCTGCAGCATCTTTCTCTATCCTACTCAATGTCCTGACCTCAAAAACTCATCTTGGTGATGTGTACAAGCCGATCCTGCTATTCCTAATTTTATCATCTGTTCTATGCAGCGAGTCTCCTCATTTACTTGAGCATACATGTTTTACAGTCATGTAATGCTATTTTTTCAAGTTCTGGTGTGGTTATTAGTCTATGCCTGTACTGCCTGGGTTTCCTGCCAAGTGAGCTGTATTAGTAACTTAGGTCATGCTCACCATCAAAGTTATGCTGTTGCTTGTACATTTCTGAAACAGACTCTAATCTGCGGTGCCTACATTACTGCCTCTTTACTGTATATTTCACTGTTAGCTTTAACGTAATGCTTACTAAGACTAAGAAATGTAGTCGTGGTGAGTGAACTAAACAGTAGAAAATAGAACTGCCTGTGAATGCATTTCAACTTGAGGTACAAACTGTATGTGGATGTCATTTTTCTGTTAACATAACCTGTGCCAGTGAATGATTTGATTTGTAATATGCTGCTTTACCTTTTTCACTCTTACTCCTGACCCTTCTCTTACTTCTCTCTCTCCAACATGCTTTACCTTTTTCATTCACACTCATGACCGTCCTTCTACCTCTGTCTCTTCAACTTACCCCTCATGACATTGCTGAATATTCTTACTACCATCTCCCTCACTTTAGTCCATCATTGTTTCTCCAGGTTTTGAGCCCTAACTTAAGGAATTACACTGCCAGACATCTAGCTTGAAGCCATTGAACACCCTGTATTCCTACAGTATTCTGGACAGCCTGCTCTGTAAATGTATGTTATACACTCCCACAGTTAACTGTACCTATTTTACAAAGGATAGGTTATCTGCACATCACTGAGGTGTTCTATTACCCTCCCCCTCACTATATTCTAGCATCTCTAACTTGGAATAATATTTCTTAGCAGCCCACCTTTTTAGTACTGCGAACTCCTTAACAGCTCTAGCTAACACTGCATATTGTTTGGTTGGTAAAGCATCTATCCATTCTCCACACTTCTACTTGACTTACAGTTGGCTCCTACACCTAAACACTGTAAAGTAACATTTCTCCATAACCATTATTGCCTCCCCCACCAGTCACTCAGTAAATGCTGGTAAGGTAACAAATAATGTAAGGTACTAGATACAGTTGTAAGGAAATCCCCTGAAGAAATTTACCTTTCCAATAGTTTTTTTTTACAGGGTCAGCAGCATGCCATTTTTGGTCCAACCAGCTCTGCTCGGGCTCACTCTGCTCTCCTATCCTACTCTCTTTCCCACCCACTCCCACTTTCCATAGGTTTAAACACTCCCTCCAACACACCTACTCCTAGTTCTATCCAACCCAAATCATCCAATCAAGTTTCCACCTATCCTATCACACACAAATTATATATTATCTCTTCTCTACTCAATCTCATCCCTACCTGCCACACACATTCAATTTTTCTCTAAATATTCTGAAAAACCACTACAACCCAACATGCTGTTTTTACTCAGACACTAACAACCTTTCTTCTTTCGGTCTATATTTCTACATACTATCACAACTTGCATATCACAGTAACTCACTCTTCAACTTATCCAGATAGTCTACACCCCCTAACACTCCATTCAGCATTATAATGTCACCTCAGCTATTTAATAAATCTGTCACTCCACTCATCTCTTTCAAAGTTCTTTACTCAAAATCCTACAACAACCTACTCGCATATTCCTGAGACTTCTTTTCAAACGTATGCACCTACATCCTACCTTGAATAACTACATACTTCTTTGTGGAGACACTCATCCCAATTTAGGCTCACCCCCCCAGACTGCCACACCTGTATCTGCACCTCTCTCAACCCATATAAATAACTTGCACCAGAATACATCAGAATAATAATATTAAACAAGATCCACAAATTCCATGCAACTACTGCTCACTTCTCACCATAGATATCCATCCTAACTGAAACCCGGCTCAAACCACACATTCTGGATCAAGAAATTCTACCCCCAGGTTACGATATCCAAAGACAAGACAGAACCCTTAAACGTGGTGGAGGTGTAGCACTATTATATAAAAACAACCTAAAACTTGAACGTCTAAGACATTAATCCTATCATTTCAAACATGGAAATACTAATCATTCATCTTCAAATAAACCCCCATAAGAATATTATTATACTCATCTACTGTCCCCCAGGTAACAACCCATCTGCTATCAAAGATTTACTAAGATGGTGCTCTTCAACAATGAGACAAGAAACTATTACAATTGAAGATTTTAACCTTGACTGGGACACAATTTCCTCTAACTCCTCCTCAAACCATATTAACCTCTATGATTTCACCCAGTTAATTCTTAACCTAACTAGGGTTGACAAACAAACTAATACTCAAACCATATAAGACTGGGCCCTTACTAATATTAAACCAAACTCTTATATCTCAGATTGTTTTCCTGACAGCTTGAGTGATCACCTTCAAACTTATCTGCTAAAATGTCACTCATGTTCCCCAAAAGTAATCATATACAAACTTGTCCACAAGAAAACTAACTTTACTCCTGAAACCTTTACCAAACTACTCCAACAAGTCAACTGGTTCCCCCTAAAATATCTCTACCTTGATCTAGCTGTTCAGTATTTCAATAACACATTTCTCGCTATCTTAAATAAAGTAGCTCCCCTTAGAAAGCACACACAAAAGCTAGATACATTCCCTAGCTTTCTTCTGACACCAAAAGGCTCCTCAGAGAGACAAAGCATGGCATAATTCGCCAGCCCTTAACTGATTAGATCTGAGTGACACCTCCAGGTGCATCTACAATTAACTCCTACTGACGCCTCTAGGAGTCAAATATTGCTTGTTCATATTTGCATCAATAATTCCAAAACCATGCTATGCACAAGGTTTTAAACAATTTTCATCTTAAAACTTACACAGTGGCAAACTCAGTTGCATTAATATGCAACCTCTGGCTAGTGCAGGTAAATTGATATCAACTGTTTTCTGACAGTAATTTATACAGGTATAATTTTCACATTTTTCTAAATATCTTAAGAACCAAGTACCACAGACAGAACTCCTAAGCCTCATATGAAAGCTTTCAGATAGGTGAATAAAATACTGCTGACAGTATGTGTGTAACTAGAGTGGTTGCTCAGATATTGTAAGTTGTTTACAAAATATTACAAATGTAATAGTTACTGTGTTTACTGCGACTTATAAAATTCAGTTTAAGACCTAGAACCTAAAGAATACTACCACTATAAAAATAGTTTGTGCTGAAGAGTTTACCATTTATACTTCTTTCATAACCCTATGGTTCCAGAGATATGAACATTTGTTTGAAATGTGAGGACATAATTTGATTCTGCCAAAAGGCTTAGGCTCCGCCCATTGGAAGATACAGTGCAAACTTCCTGAGCTACATTGGAGTGAAAGAGTTAAAAACCCATCTACCCTTCAATACTACTGGCAACTTTGTAATTTTAGCTAAAAAGCAAATCAAATATGACAAAAATACAACACTACACAACAATCTAAAATAAGCACCATAATAATCCCCAAAGATTCTGTGGTGCCATAAACCAACCCCTCAAACCTAATCAGGCTTATAAGTCCAACTAAAACAAACTCCCCTGACATCACCACTCAATTTAACAATCACTTTAACTGTATTCTAGCACTAGTAAAAGCCAACAATCCTCAGTTATCAATGCCCATAACTTAAGATACTAATCTTGATTATTTCCACATTAAGTCTATACAAACTCAATACATAAAAAAACACCTAGCCAAACTTAAATGCTCTTCCATTGCTGCTGACAAACTACCCAATAAATACCTTAAACTTGCTGCAGGTGCTATTGCTTACCCCATATCCATTCTTATTAATAGGTCCATTAATGAGCAATATGTTCCATTGGTATGGAAAATGTCCCATGTTATCACTATTCATAAAGGCGGTACCTCCACAGATTTTTCTAATTACAGAAACACTGCCATCTTTTCCCCAATAGCAAAAATAATGGAAAAATGTATTCACTCCCAACTTCAACCATCTCCTGAAAAACAACCCTACATCTCCCACCCAACACAGTTTCTGACCTAAACATAGTACAACAGCCCTAATTAGTTTCCTCAACACAGTGAGCCAGCAAAGGAACAACGGGTTACTTACTTCCTCCATATTCCTCAACTTATCAAAGGCCTTCGATACAGTTTTGCACTAAAAACTTATCAATGAGCTAGCCTCCCTTAACCTCTCACATTCAACCCTTACATGGTTCATTAGTTACCTAACCAACAGCCAACAAGCATTTAAATGGCAAAATAAACTAAACTATCACCTTCCCTACCCATCTCTGTTGGTGTATTCCAAGGGTCTATATGCTTGGTCTCCTCCTCTTCAGAATCTTTACAAATAAACTGTGCACAGTTATCAAACATGCTAGATTGGTTCAATATGCAGGTAACACCTCCCTCACATGCTCTGCTCTAACCCCTCTTGCCTTACTCAACAAAACCCAACAATCCTTTCTGGATATAGAACAATACCTTTACAATTCACAACTTCACAACTGATTCTTAAATCTTCTAAAACAAAAATAATGCTTTTCTCCAGTAGCAAAAATTCTATGAACCCTAGTAATTTTGCCATTTGCTCATCCAAAAACAACCCTTATTGAACCAGTTGATTATACAAAGCTACTATGAGTCACCATTGACAAGGATGTCAAATTTGATAAACATTTAGCCCTAGTCATCAAGATAGCGCATTTCAAAGTAGGCTCCCTGTATAGAATAAAGCCCCTTCTAACTGATTCCACGAGACATGCCATACATAGAACTCACCTTCTATTCACCCTCTTATATGCCTCACCCATTTTCACTAACGTAAGAAAATGCAACTTAAACTAGAATCCTGCTATTGTAAAGTTGCCAGATTTGCTTCCAACAAACCTGCAACAGCTCATCACTGCAAGGTACACCACCAAATTAACTGGTTGGAACTTCCCAACTTTTTAACCTATAACCAACTAGTTTTACATTCTGCCATGTATTACCCTGACAACTGCCCATCTGTTAGTAACCTAGTTCAACCCTATTCCAGTAGTAGAACATTAAGGTCTTCTAATAAGGTGCTTTTGAAGGTCATTAAGTCAAATAGCAGCTATGGGGATTCCTCATATTCATACAAACCAACCAAAGCTTGGAATGATATACCTCAAGATAAACTTAACAATAACAATTCTACCAAATTTAAACTACTAAGAGAACATCTTAACAACACTTGGCTTTGCTCCTGTACCAAACCTGGTTAGTGGCTCTAAATAACCAAATTTCTCCTACCCTCCACCTCTCTCTCTCTCCCCATATTCCTCACCTAACTTTTCTCCTTCCCCTATACTCCTCCTCAGTTACCTGTTTCTATTTCTTTGTCGGTCTACTGCTTCTTCAACCTTTGAATTTTTTTTTCTTTTTTTTTCAATTCAGTTTGTCACAAAAGTTTGTTTTATGTTCTCTTGATTTAAACTAATGGTCATATGTTTTTTGTAGCAGTGCCATTTTTTTATTTACTTTATATTATTTTTTATAGACGGAGCCTACATGTATTCTGTAGTGCATACTTTATGCATTCAAAATAATTATTGCACTATGTTAACACTGTAACTGTGGAGCTTTTCTCCCTGGGTCTCTTCTGAAAACAGGTCATCTTAGCCCCAGTCGGACTCTCCTGGTCAAAAAAAAAAAAAAAAGAAATACATTAATTAATTAAATATCAGGACAAAGATAATGGGAGTAATAATACTGATTGATAAAGGGGCTCCAATAATGATAGAAAAGAAAAAAAGAGGCAATAATGGCAGATTTATAGTAGAAAGGTTTATTGGCTGGGGAGAAGAATTATGCTGACATATATTTATGTGCATCCTAAAACTGCTATTATGGAGCTCATAAGAATTTTGGTAGAACTCATCAGCTTTCTGCAGGGAATTTTATGTTTCAGGATTGGAATTGAATTTGTAATAGTGAGAATGTAACATGGGGCCTATTAGAAAAATATAAAAAAGTGGGCAGATTTTTGAAGAAATGTATGAGAATATTTAGTACGGAAGATATGAATTCAGCAACAGAAAATCACAGTAGCATAAATACCACCTTGGGTCTTCCCTGAAGAGAGGCTACTAGCCTTATGGGACTAACCGATTCAACAAAGGAAAAAGAAGTAAATAAAATAAAGAATTTTACATTTTACTCCCCAGGGTACAATAACTGAGGTAAAAATGGAGAAATATTATACCTCACAGGACCATATTTGAAAGAAATCACTGACATGGGTCTATATTATGAAATTGAAGACTAAAAATGTCGACTCACTTTTAGTCGACACGGAAATCTCGAACCTGCAGTTCATTGAATGGCCACCTTGGAAAGAAATCGGTAGGCCAACAACGAACACCACAAACCCCCCCCCCCAAAAAACACTTAAGTGGGGGGCTTCACCCCCCCCAATGTGGGGGATGTGTCACCCACACCTCCAACTAAATATTCTAACTCCGAGATCGCACTACAGTTGGGGAATGGGCAGATGTAACAGAACGGTCAACCGATTTCTTTCCAAGGATTTGGCCGTTCAATGAACTGCAGCTTTGACATTTCCATGTCGACTAAAGGTGAGTCGATGTTTTCAGTCTTTGAACATATGATATAGACCCCACTGACACACATCCAATGGCTTCTGTCCATTCACTTATAAAACAAATATGCAGGCTAATGAAGTAAAAATGAAACACTGGCACTCTCCCTATTTACCTGCTAGGAATTTAACAGTGGATACTGGAAATATTTCAAGAATCATCAGGGATGATAAAAACTTTCTTCAGAAGGGATACATGGGGAGTGAAATAAAATGAAACAATTTATAAACAGATAAATAAACAGATAGGGAAGAAGCAACATGAATAATTTAGATGGGATTAAAAAGGTTGAAGTGTCGCTGAATAAGAATTTTACAGAACACAAACAAGAGCAACTGTGCTAAAAGGAAAATAAGGGAGTATGTGGACAATATGTGTTTAGAAAAGCTGCTTTTAAACAACCATTTTTGGCAAACACAGAGCACTAAACCTTTTAGCACAGCTTAGGTGACAGAAAGTGGAAAGGATTGTTGCAAATCTTAAGGAGTCTATGACAAGAGTTTAACCAGAGATCCTACAGCAGAACTATTTTAAAAATTTTCTGAAAAATCTGTATAAAATAGAGGAATGTGGAATTTAAGAAAAGGCACAGATGGAATTACTTATGGAAGACATAATTATGCCAAAGTTAGAGGAAGATTATCTCCAACAATTAATAGCCAAGATAGGAAAAGATTAAAAAAAAATATGATGTATAAACAAATATGGGAATCTCCAGGGACAGACAGTATTCCTGTGGTTTGAAAACAAGGACAGAAGAAACAAAGATCTGGAAGGCTTAATTTAACAGTATTTTAAAAGGCATGGGGAAGAACCAGCAGACACAGCTTCATATACATCCATTTCAGTTTTAAACCATGATTATAGTGTTTATGTCTATAATGACTAAGAGAACTGACAAAATTGATAGATATGCAGTAATGTGGTTTTGTGGAGGCAGTCAAACACCTGACAACATTAACAGAGCAATGATGATGATATAATGGGTAACAAGAATATAAGAAAATACTGCAACTATTGCTGGAGCTTGACACAGAGAGAGCACCTGAAAAAGTCAGCTGGGATTTAATGAGCAGGGCAATGGCAGCATCTGCATTCCTTGATAGAATCATCTTCTTTCGGCTTTTTCCTGGTTAGGGGTCACCACAGCGGATCACCCGTCCGCTCATGATTGGCAGTGGAGTTTTACGGTGTTGAGTTGCCAGCCTGATGCCCAACCTTCCACAGAAGGCACACACACGCACACCCTCACACCTAGGGCCAATTTAGAGTGTCCAATCCACCTACAGCCATGTCTTTGGGATGTGGGAGGAAACCAGAGCACCCGGAGGAAACCCACGCGACCACAGGTAGGACATGCAGACTCCGCACAGAAGGCACCCCAGCCGAGGATCGAACCGGAGAACCTCTTGCTGTGAGGCAGCAATGCTAACCTCTGCACCACCACGGCCGCCCCTTGATAGAATAACTGGGTTAATTAAGAGGGAAGAATTAAGGTGGGAGAGACTCACCTCCAATAAACTGTGTTTTAACAGAGGAACAAATCAGTGTCTTTTTGCCTTCTGTTATTTACTTCAGATTTAAAACCACTGGCAAAAATACTATCAGACTTGAATCAAGGATATCAATAATATGGTAATCAAAACAAGTTAGCTTTCTTTACAGATGACATTATTTTGCACCTGAAAATTCCTGAAAATGGCATTTCAGTGTTGTGAAATGTTTTCAGCTGTTTCAAGTCTTTTTTAGAATATAACATCAGTGAAAATAAAAGACCTCAGTGAAAATAAAAGAAAGACTATAATGATAAACTAGGTACCCACACACAAATTGGTTCAGCAATACTCATTTATGGGGACATAAAAAGATGAAGCATTTAGATGTATGAATTAAAAAGGATTCTGTTGAAAAGATATTTTGCTGATAGAGATGACTGTGGTTTGGGATACAGAGAAGAGGCAAGAGGGGCTGGAATTTATTGGCGAAAACTGGCAAAGGAACCAAGGTATTGGGGAGGAAATAACTAGAAAGGGAAAGGAAATAGAATGGGAAGAGGCCAAGAATTTATTCAGACTGCAGGTTAGAGATTGCTTTCTCTATCACAGATTGACAGAGTATAGGTAAAGAGAAAGAAATAGGAGGATGTCTTAAATGAAAGAACAGCACTGATAAGAGTTTTTAATAGAATCTAGAATAAAAGCTGCAGTTAAAAAATGAATTAGTAAAGCATATAAAATACTGCATGATAATTAAAAGAATCAGAGGAGCTTAGAATGTATTGGGAAGAGAGATTGGATAAACAATTCACAAAGAGACAATGGGGACATATGTATATGTCCCAAATATGCAACAAAGTCTAGAAGATTTAGGATCTTTGCCCAGTGTTTACATAGGTATTTTTACACCCCAAGTAGACTCCAAAGAATTTTTCCTCGGGTAGATAGGAAATTGTGGAGGTGTGACGGGCAAGAAAGAGGTTTCCTGGAACATATTTTTTAGGACTGTAATGATCTGGCAGACTTTAGGGATTCCCTGCAGACCACTTTGTCAGAGATGCTGGGTGAGCAGATTGGATTGACTGGGGAAATGATTTTTTTGAGCTATGACACAGAATCTGAATTGCCTATACATAGTAAAGCTTTTCTGAGTCTAATTACGGTGGCTGCCAAAAAAGCAAATACTAGAAAATGGAAATCAAAGTCGAGACTAACTTTACTAGAAGTAGTGAATATAGTAACAGAGACAAAACAACTGGAATTGGGATCTTTAGTAAAGGGAAGAAGCAAACTACATAGGAAGAAATGGGAATTGTGGGAACAATATATACAGAGAAGGAATGAGGTTTAAGAGGCAGGATTTAAATGAGCCATATAATATTTAACTGACAATGACTGAATATACTATAAGTGATGTATAATGTTTGCAACTACAGTTGTTTCAATAGTGTCTGTGATGTATAATGTTTGCAACTAAAGTGGCGTCATTTTGTTTGTTTTTCATTTATATAAATGTAAGTTTGCCTATTTCATATGTGATAATTTAATAAAGATGCTTTTTGGAAAAAAAAAGGATTCTGTTGTGCCAGGTAAGGATATATGGGAAGAGACTAAAAGCATAATACAAAAAAATGAAAAAATGGGAGCTCTTGATTATATACATTGATAGTAAAACATGAGATGTAAAAATGTTTTAGTCCCTTTAGTTTTTATAAAGAGGTCAGGCATATTTGTATCAACCTGAGGAGACACTGTAGATAATTATTAGAGTTGAATGAATTTATTTGGGAGAGGAAGAGGCACGAGTTAAGTGGAATACATCTCCGTAGAAAGAAGAGGTTAAAGATTACCTCATTTGAAGGGATGGAGAAACGAGGCAGAATCACTATTTTCCACTTTATTAAGCATTCACAGAGCAGAACTTTATTAGAATAAAATACATACCAAACCACAACCTTATATAAGAACCAGGCAAAAAGTGTGTATGGCCCCTCCCATCAACAAACCTACTAATCCACATTTTTATCAATTAAACAACAATGCACAGTAAACCCTAACACCATGCTGTGTGTATGAATGACACTTAAAATATAAGAAATGTATAATGCTTTTAAAAGACATCCATGTTTATAAAAAAGATAAACAGCGACAAAAACACACTTTAAAAATATAGAAGATCAAATTATACACCATAAGGTTAAAGGAACCAAGAACAGTCCCCAGAATCAAACTTTTCACTGAGCACTGGCAGCTTTTAACCTTAAAATTGAACTGACAGAAACATTTTCATTTAGGCCTGGGTAGACCGTGGCATTAGTGCATAGTTGCCACTGTAATTCTTTATACTCCAAAAAAATAATCACCCTTCTGCCCAAGTTTAACATGGTCAATAACAGTAAACTTACAGGAATACACATTATGTTCAGAAATATTACTATATAACGCATTATTATTCTCCTTTTTATGAATATCACATATATGTTGATAGACCACTTTCCTGAAACTGTTCTTAGTTTTCCCACTATAGAATCCAGGACATTCTTGACACATTGCCACAAACTATACCTTTGGAAAGGTGTTGTGAAATGTTTTCAGCTGTTTCAAGTCTTTTTTAGAATATAACATCAGTGAAAATAAAAGACCTCAGTGAAAATAAAAGAAAGACTATAATGATAAACTAGGTACCCACACACAAATTGGTTCAGCAATACTCATTTATGGGGACATAAAAAGATGAAGCATTTAGATGTATGAATTAAAAAGGATTCTGTTGAAAAGATATTTTGCTGATAGAGATGACTGTGGTTTGGGATACAGAGAAGAGGCAAGAGGGGCTGGAATTTATTGGCGAAAACTGGCAAAGGAACCAAGGTATTGGGGAGGAAATAACTAGAAAGGGAAAGGAAATAGAATGGGAAGAGGCCAAGAATTTATTCAGACTGCAGGTTAGAGATTGCTTTCTCTATCACAGATTGACAGAGTATAGGTAAAGAGAAAGAAATAGGAGGATGTCTTAAATGAAAGAACAGCACTGATAAGAGTTTTTAATAGAATCTAGAATAAAAGCTGCAGTTAAAAAATGAATTAGTAAAGCATATAAAATACTGCATGATAATTAAAAGAATCAGAGGAGCTTAGAATGTATTGGGAAGAGAGATTGGATAAACAATTCACAAAGAGACAATGGGGACATATGTATATGTCCCAAATATGCAACAAAGTCTAGAAGATTTAGGATCTTTGCCCAGTGTTTACATAGGTATTTTTACACCCCAAGTAGACTCCAAAGAATTTTTCCTCGGGTAGATAGGAAATTGTGGAGGTGTGACGGGCAAGAAAGAGGTTTCCTGGAACATATTTTTTAGGACTGTAATGATCTGGCAGACTTTAGGGATTCCCTGCAGACCACTTTGTCAGAGATGCTGGGTGAGCAGATTGGATTGACTGGGGAAATGATTTTTTTGAGCTATGACACAGAATCTGAATTGCCTATACATAGTAAAGCTTTTCTGAGTCTAATTACGGTGGCTGCCAAAAAGCAAATACTAGAAAATGGAAATCAAAGTCGAGACTAACTTTACTAGAAGTAGTGAATATAGTAACAGAGACAAAACAACTGGAATTGGGATCTTTAGTAAAGGGAAGAAGCAAACTACATAGGAAGAAATGGGAATTGTGGGAACAATATATACAGAGAAGGAATGAGGTTTAAGAGGCAGGATTTAAATGAGCCATATAATATTTAACTGACAATGACTGAATATACTATAAGTGATGTATAATGTTTGCAACTACAGTTGTTTCAATAGTGTCTGTGATGTATAATGTTTGCAACTAAAGTGGCGTCATTTTGTTTGTTTTTCATTTATATAAATGTAAGTTTGCCTATTTCATATGTGATAATTTAATAAAGATGCTTTTTGGAAAAAAAAAGGATTCTGTTGTGCCAGGTAAGGATATATGGGAAGAGACTAAAAGCATAATACAAAAAATGAAAAATGGGAGCTCTTGATTATATACATTGATAGTAAAACATGAGATGTAAAAATGTTTTAGTCCCTTTAGTTTTTATAAAGAGGTCAGGCATATTTGTATCAACCTGAGGAGACACTGTAGATAATTATTAGAGTTGAATGAATTTATTTGGGAGAGGAAGAGGCACGAGTTAAGTGGAATACATCTCCGTAGAAAGAAGAGGTTAAAGATTACCTCATTTGAAGGGATGGAGAAACGAGGCAGAATCACTATTTTCCACTTTATTAAGCATTCACAGAGCAGAACTTTATTAGAATAAAATACATACCAAACCACAACCTTATATAAGAACCAGGCAAAAAGTGTGTATGGCCCCTCCCATCAACAAACCTACTAATCCACATTTTTATCAATTAAACAACAATGCACAGTAAACCCTAACACCATGCTGTGTGTATGAATGACACTTAAAATATAAGAAATGTATAATGCTTTTAAAAGACATCCATGTTTATAAAAAAGATAAACAGCGACAAAAACACACTTTAAAAATATAGAAGATCAAATTATACACCATAAGGTTAAAGGAACCAAGAACAGTCCCCAGAATCAAACTTTTCACTGAGCACTGGCAGCTTTTAACCTTAAAATTGAACTGACAGAAACATTTTCATTTAGGCCTGGGTAGACCGTGGCATTAGTGCATAGTTGCCACTGTAATTCTTTATACTCCAAAAAAATAATCACCCTTCTGCCCAAGTTTAACATGGTCAATAACAGTAAACTTACAGGAATACACATTATGTTCAGAAATATTACTATATAACGCATTATTATTCTCCTTTTTATGAATATCACATATATGTTGATAGACCACTTTCCTGAAACTGTTCTTAGTTTTCCCACTATAGAATCCAGGACATTCTTGACACATTGCCACAAACTATACCTTTTGACCCATAATTATACCTCTTTTTTATTTTTATCATTCCAATTCCTTGAGGTGTCACTTCATTAACCTCCAGTATGTATTTAAATTGGTGACAGTGCCCACATTTTACCATCTTACCCTCATGCCTTTGTTTAAACATACTCTCCATCATATTCTTAAAGCACCTATCCTTTTTATATACTATTAAATGTTTTTGCCCTACAATATCTTGATAGCCAGCATTAATCACTTACTACCAGAAATAAACCGGTACTCCAGAGCTGATCCTGACGATATTGTTCCAGAAATTCAGGAGTGAGAAAGTACAGTTTTGTACCTACAATAAATGTAGATGTTCGAGTGTATACACTGCTGCAGTGTTTTTAGCCCCTCTGAGGTACTGTTTTAACAGAGGATTAGAGAAAATTGGTGGATCTGTGTTGTAATGAGCAGAGATGGCAGAGGCGTGGATCTTGATGGATGAGATGGACAGGCCTTTGTCCAGCATCTCAGTTAAGTATTGTAGTATCTGAGGAATGTTTGGGACAAGAAGGTCAAGGCTGTGAGCTTGGTTCCAGGCACAGAATCTCTTCCATTTATCCGAATAGGCTTTCCTGGTACTAGGCCTTCTGGCCTCCAGAATGACATCCATAACAGCTTTGGAGAGAGGCATTGCTTGCTTGACTAAGGAATCTTCCATGCAGCTAGGTTTAAGGTCTTTAGCTGGCTGTGTAGTATTTGATTGTTGTGCTGAGTCAGCAGATGTGGGACTTGAGGCAAAATCCAGGGTGGTTCTTGTGCTAAGCTCCTTAAGATTGGGTACCAGTGCTGGCGTGGCCAGTCTGGTGCAATCAGGATCATCTTTGGCTCTTCTTGCCTGGCTTTTATGAGTACCTTTGGCAGGAGAGGTAGTGGTGGGAAACCGTATACTTGTAGGTTCTCCCAGCTGAATGAGAGGGCATCTACTTTCCATGCTTGTGGATGGTAACTCCTTGTGCAGATTTTTTGTAGCTGGCAATTTATTGGGGATGCAAACAGATCTATGTCCAGGCTCCATCATTTCTGTGTTATCATTCTGAATATTTGTGGATTCAATTCCCATTCGTGGGGATCCATGATGTTTCTGCTTAAGTAGTCTGCCAGTGTGTTTTTCTCTCCTGGCAGGAATTGTGATTGCAGATGAACTTGAAGGTTTATAGCTGTGTTCCACAAGGTCATGGCTTGTCTGCATAGGGGGTAGCAGTGAGTGCCCCCTTGCTTATGTACCACATAACTGTGGTGTTGTCTGTCTTTAGCAGTAGTTGTCCTGGATGCAGCAGGTCCTTGAAAGCTGGGCATTTTGTACAGCTAGCATCTCTTTTTCATTGATGTGAAGATGTCTTTGTTCTGTGGGCCACGTGCCCTCAATACATTTGCCTGCCATTTGTTCTCCCCAGGTGTAATCCGATGCATCTGTTGTCAGTGTTTGCCTGGCTGTGGGTTGTGTAAAAGGCTGTCCCTTGTTGAGGTGACAAGCTTGAGCCCACCACTGAAACTCCTGTTGAAGGCAAGGAATTAGTGGTATAACTGTTTCCAAACTTTGACAGTGTTGAGACCATACATTCTTTAGGTACCATTGTAGTTTCCTCATATGCAGTCTGGCATATGGAATTAGTAGTATGCAGGATGCCATGTAACCCAAGGCCTTCAGAATTTTTCTTGCAGGGAGTTGGGTCTTTATTGCCATCAATTGAAAATATTGAGTCAGTTTGTCCTTGTTTGTCTGGCGTGAGATAAGCCATCTGGGCCGTTGTTTTCAAGCTGGCACCCAGGAATATAATCTCATCTGAGGGCACTAGTTTTGATTTCTTTTTGTTTACTGTGTACCCTAGGCGACTTAACTTTTTTATAAATGCCAGATGCTTTAGAAGAATGTCCTTGCTCTCTGCTTGAATCAGGCAGTTGTCCAGGTATGGATAAATTTGAATTCCTTTCTGTCTGCAAAATGCAATTACTGATGCCAGGCACTTTGTGAAGACCCTGGGCGCAGTAGACAAGCCAAAGGGCAGTGCAGAGAATTGGTAGTGCATTGAACAAGTTATGAATCTGACGTATCTTCTGCAGTTTTGTCTGACAGGAACATGCAGGTATGCCTCCTTGAGGTCCAAGGTCACGAGCCAAGCTTTCTTGCCCAGCATGGGAAGAAGCTGCTGTAGTATCAACATTTTGAATTTTGGAACATCCAGGTAAGTGTTTAGAGACGAAAGATCCAGAATGGGCCTCCAGGCTTTATCCTTTCTGGGTACCAGAAAAAGTCTTGAGTAAAATCCTTGTCCTTGCTCCTGTGATGGTACCTTTTGAATAGCTCTCATATCCATGAGTGCTGTAATTTGTTTTTGAGCCTCTGCCCATTGATTTGGTGGCAGATTTGGCATTCCTTTTGACCTTGGCAGAGTGTGAAAGTGGAACCTGTAACCTTGAAATACAATGTTGAGAACACATTTGTATTTGGTGATCATTTGCCAATTGTGGTAGAAGAGTGCCAGTTTTCCTCCCAAGGGGGCTGCCAAGAGAGATTTGTTTGGCAGCTGTAGTGGGACGTCATTGGAGCTGCTTTTTATATGGTTGGGGCCGGTCTTCCCCTTCTTTCTGGCCTGATGCAACCCATTGTCGAGGCCTGTAAGGACCTTGTGTTCGACCTCTACCTCTTGGACGTCTGTATCTTCCCCTTTGAGGTCTGCCTGTAATTGGAAAGGACCAATTCTTAGTTGGCCAGTTTCTGCTAAATATAGGAGGCTGAACCTGTAAGAAATCCTTTACCGTTTGCATAGATTTTGCCTTATCCTCCATTTTCTTTAATACCTCTTCTGCCTTAACTCCAAATAACACATCCTGCTGCAAAGGTGCATCCAGTAATTTTGCTTTAATATGATCTGGTAACGTATGTTCTTTTAACCAAGCATGTCTTCTAATGACAGAGCCTGTAACTGCTGCTCTGCAGGAGGAATCTAGAGAATCAAAACCACATCGCAAAGTATGCTTTCCCACTTGGTCAGCTGCATGCAATAAATCCTGCATTTATTTAAAATTAGGGGGATCCGATTCTGGAAGCATTTTTTGTTTTAACTGAGACAGTAAAATTTGCTGATATTTTAGCATGTGAAACTGGCAATTTAAGGTTCTCATTGCTAAGGTTGCAGACGTATATACTTTCTTTCCCCATCTGTCTAATGCTCTGGAATCTCTGTCAGAGGGAACTGGCTGATGAGGCCTTAACCCCTTTGGGTCCCTGAGAAATAGTTTCAGGGTCAGCTACAGGGTTTTTATACAGAAATTTTTGAGATTCAGGGACTCTGTAGTATCGGTCAGATTTAACAGGGGCTGGAGGTAAGGAATCAGGATTTAAGCTGGATTCAGTATACACATCATCCACAATATCTAACACTGGCAGAATAGCAAGGGGTCTGTGTTGAGGCAATAAAAGGAAGTTTCTGAGCCTTTTCTTGGATTCTGAATAATCCTGGCCTTCCCAGTGGAAATGCTCCCTCATGGTATGTAGGGTTTCCCCAAAGGAGTAGTCCTCAGGTGGTGAGGCTGATGGAATTGATTCATCAGCATCAGAATCCTCATAAGGGGGTAAGGAGTATCCTAGGTCTGAGGATGAATCAGAAGAGATGGACACCTGGTTGGATGAGTCATAGTCTGCATCCTGTCTAGGCCTTTTATCAGGAGGGGGATGGGACCCCCTGATCAGAGTGATTAGGTCTTCGGCCATTTTGAGCATTTGTTTCTTAGGCATGTTGTTTATTTGATTTTAAAGGAGGCTTAGACTTAGCTGAGGTTTAATGCTTAACTGAGTAGGTCTAAAGACACCCTCTGAAGCTGTGGGTTGCTCAGTTACTTCGGATCCCTCTGAAGGGTTAGTTTCGGTAGGCTGAATAACTTGTGCGTCCGAAGGCCCAGCCATCTCCACATGGGAGTCAGAGGCGGCCTGTGGTTCTACAGAAGCGGTCGTCAGGGGCTGCGAAGGCACCTCGCTGAAAACCGGAGAGCCGGCAACTGGCCTAGAAGAGGCTTCGTCGTCAGTTCTGGGCCTCGGATGCCTATCCTTGTCTTTGCGCTTTTTGTGTATTCCGGTCGTCGGAAGTTCCAACGGCATGGTATAATTGAATTTTCTACCAAAATAATGTTGGGCAAAACCAAACTGAAATTTAATAGTGCGCTTGTTAAACGACATTTAATAGTGCGCTTGTTAAACCTAGCACAAAACAGACAACCAGTGACGTTGTGGTCTGGGCCTAGGCATGGGATACAATAGGAATGGAAATCCTTATGAGGTATTTGCTTCCCACAAGAAATGCAGTTATTAACTTTTACTGACATCGGTCTGAGGCAAGAAAAAGTTTCCCCAACGGGGTACTTAGCTTTGTAGAAGACTTCGGTTCTGGATTCGGAATGAAAATCCTCAGGAGACTGCCGACTGGCACTTGCGAACTGCTTTTGCTTCGGGCACCGCGCGGCAAGAAAGACTGAAGAAAATGGTGTCGGCTGCATCTTATATACCCCTGTCGCACTGACGTCAGGGAGGAGGCGACAGCAACTGACGCCGGACCAAGACTTTGGAACTCAGGCCAACTTGGGAACCGCCTGACGGCAGGATAACCTAAGTGTAATGACTGCAGCAGTGTAACACGATGAACATCAGAACACACTGTTCAAAGACCCTGAAGATTTTTTTTTTCTTAAGCAAGGCTTGAATAAAAAGCAGTACAGATTTTCGCTGACTGTCCAGACTTTTTCCTCATATTTTTGGTCTGTTTCTCATAAAACTGTGTTTTTCTGGCAAATCATTGAGGACTGAAGTCAGAAAATAATGGCAGACATTTGAGCTTTAGACTTCATATCCTTCAGAAAATTCATACCAATGCAAAATCTGTTGTTCTATCAACTTTCTAAGTTTGTAAGAGCAAAATTTAAAAGGTCCCTATTTTTGGGCCTTTGTCCCCCATTATATGTGGCTTTGTCCAGATTTCTTGCTTTAAGTGTAAGAGGTTGAGAGGTGTGGGGGGTGTAAGAGGGAGGTAGAGGGTGTATGTGTGTGTCATACCTTTCAACTGTACAGATTTTCACAGAATGTCCAGACTTTTGCCTTATATTTTTGGTCTGTTCCTCATAAAAATAGTTTTTTTTTTTTTTGACAAATCTCAGAGGGATGATGTAAGGATTCGTTACTAAATACTGACATGCATCTGAGTTTCAGACTTCATATCCTTCAAAAATGCATTCTAATACAAATCCTGCCATTCTAGCAACTTCCTACGTTTATAAGAGCAATATTTAAAATGTGTCCCTAGTTTTGTGCCTTTGTCTCCCCACTATGACATGCTTTGTCCAGATTTCTTGCTCTAAGAGGTTGAGAGGTATGGGTGTGTGTGTTTGTTTAAGTGGGAGAGATTTATATATACCCCTCAACTGTCCTGTTTTTTGCAGAATGTTCAGATTTTTGCCCCATACTTTTGACTATGCCCCATAAAAAAGATTGAAGTTGCTATATAATGAGAGACATTTGAGTTTTAGACTTCATATCCTTAAGATTAGAAAAATGCATACGAACACAACTCCTGTTATTTGAGCATTTCTAAGTTCATGAGAAAAAGAAGTTATGTCTTACCATAACATTCCATCTGTATTGTTGATCCTCGTTCAGTCATTACGCATGGGTATCGGTTCCGACCTCGGAACCGAGCCGGCCATTTTCCAAGCTCGAGTCAGCTACAAACTCTCGAGCTAAACTCTTACATAAAATCCCCCGCTCCCTGATGCCTCAAATTGAGTTTGCAAGTCAAAAGATGGTAGAGGCTACCTCTGGTCAAATGACCTAAGAGAACCGGATGGTGAGATCCACTAGAAGCCACAGAAGGGGGAAGGAAGGAGGGTCGTAATGACTGAACGAAGATCAACAATATCCTTACGCATGGGACAGTCCCCAGCTACCTCTATTCCTGGGTGGCTCTCATGGAAGGACATTCCTGAGCACCATAGAACCAAAAGATGCTCTTCCCCTGGAGGCCAAATCCAATTTGTAATGATTGATGAAGGTATGAGGCGTTGCCCAAGTTGCAGCTGCACAGATGTCATGTAAAGAAGCTCTAGCATGGAAGGCAGCAGGAGTTGCCACCGACCTTGTCGAATTAGCCTTCATGGTAGTAGGCAACGGAATATTACGTTGTGTATAAATGAAGGTTACACAGTCTTTCAACCATCTAGCTAATGTGACCTTAGCAATAGCAGATCCTAATCTAGGTCCAGAATAGGCCAAAAATAATTGGTCAGATTTACGAGAGGACCTAGTCCTGTTTAAGTAAAAATGGATTTGCCTGTGAATATCTAGGGTATGTAGGCAATACTCTCCTCTGTTTGAATGATTGGGAAAGAAAACTGGCAATTCACTGGTTTGATTAATAGACATTTCAGAGATGACTTTTGGCAGAAATGAAGGATTAGTTCTCAAAGACACTCTATCTCTATGAAAAATCAAGTATGGACTCTTGATGCATAAAGCTTGAAGCTCAGAGATACGTTTGGCAGAAGTAATGGCGACCAGAAACAAGTTTTTCCATGACAAATATTTGAGGTTGCAAGAAGAAGCTGGTTCGAAGGGTGGCATTGTCAGAGCTTGTGGAACTAATGATAGATCCCATGGTTGAACAGGTTCTCTAAAAGGTGGCTTCAGATGATTCACACCTTTTATGAAGGTCTTGCACAATGTGTGCGACATAAGAGAGGAGTCTGACACCCTCATGGAAATTAGATATTGCAGCCAAATGAACTCTAATGGTACAGGCCGATAGACCCGATTGAAAAAGGTCGGCCAGATATTCTAGTATTATCGACACGGTGCTGAGAAAGGATCTACTTGTTTTTTTTTTTTCAGCCAACAGGTAAATCCTTTCCACTTGCTTAGATAAGTAATTCTAGTGTAAGACTTATGAGATACAATGAGAATGTCACGTACTGGTAAAGAAAGATCATTCTGCCTGGCAATTAAGGGAATTGGAGTAGCCAAGCTGTGAGCTTCAGGCTGTCCAAGCTGGGATAAATCAGGTTCTGCGGATGTGAGATCAACTCTGGGGTTGGATGGAGAATCCATGGTCGATCTAGTAGATGAGGTCAAAGGAAAGAGAACCAAATCTGATGAGGCCAATATGGTGCAATGAGGATCATCACCTTGCTCTTCAACCAACGGGCTTTCTTCAGAAACTGGGGAATGAGGGGAAAAGGTGGGAATGCATAAAGAAGACCCGACTAGAGCGTCCCTGAGTGGCTATCCAGGAGGGGGAATCAGGGCAAAGTAGCTGCTGCATTTGTAGTTGGTCAGAGATGGGATGCAGCAAGGACGGCGCCAGCGGTGGAAGATCTCCGCCGCTATCAAGGGATTCAGGGACCACTCGTCAGGTTGTAGAATGCACCTGCTGAGTCTATCTGCTATAATGTTGAAACTCCCGGGAATGTGTGTTGCTAGACGAAAACGGTTGGTAGCCATCGTCCATTGCCATATCCTCATGGCCTCTCGACAAAGGGGGTATGATTTGGAACTACCTTGTTTGAATCGCAATCGTCCCAGATGGCAGCAGGGGATGGAATGTTTGCAACGCCAGAAGCACCGCCCTCAGCTCTAGAACATTTATATGCAGTTAGGCCTCTAAAATTTGGACTAAGTGCCTTGGACTGTCTGTCCCTGACATAGCCCCCCCCCCCACCCCATCAGGGAGGCGTCCGTGGTCACTGTGGCCTTGGGTTGCTGGGGGGAGAAGGGGCGAGACCATTGTGATGGATTGTGCGTCATCCACCAATTTAAATCCTGTTTGCACCTGTGGGTTACTCGAATCTTGGCTGAGAAAGGATGCTGAAAAAGATACCAGTAGCCATTGTAGAAACCTCATATGAAACCTGGCCAGGGGGACAATGGTGATGGAGGCTGCCATGGAATCCAACAGCTGTAGGACAGAGTGAGCTGTGGATTTTTCCCTTGAAAGGATTGGGATCAGTTGTTGCTTTATCCTTAGAGTTCTGTGCTCTGGAATGGCAGCTCTGCAGTTCTTTGTATCCAAGATAACCCCTATGAATTCTGTGGACTGAGATGGGGTGAGACTGGATTTTTGCCAGTTTATGGTTATGCCTAGCCTTTGTGCAGCAAGGAGAGAGTATGCCAGGGCTTCTTCCAGTAGATGTCTGGTGAGGGCAGAAATGAGCCAGTCCTCTAGGTATGGAAACACCTGGAATCCTTGTAGTCACAAGTGAGCTGTGAACACACTGGGGGCTATAGAGAGTCTGAAGGGCAGTACTCTGAATTGATAGTGACTGGCTCCCGCACGGAAGTGCGGGAATCTCCTTGATGGCCTGTCCACGTTTATGTGGTAGTACGCATGTTGAATATCTATCGAGCACATCCAATCGTCTTTTTCCAAAAGCGGGAGGATATACTGTATTGTGACCATCTGGAATTTTTGTAGTCTCACAAACTTGTTCAGTACATTGAAATCCAAAATTGGTCTCCAGTCCCCGGTTTTCTTTTGCACCAAAAATAGGCTTGAGTAGAATCCGGATCCTATCTGGTCTGGAGGGACTATTTGAATGACTCTCTTTCTTAGCAGCTTTTTTATCCCTAATGCTGCTTCTTCCCTTTGACTGGGTGGAACGTCGGGAAGGCTTTTTGAAAGGACAGGACAAAGATCGAAGGGGATGTGATAACCTCTGGTTATAATCCTTTGTACCCAAGAATCGGTGGTGATGGTTAGCCAGGCAGTAGAGTACAAAGAGAAACAATCCCCAACCACCTCCAGAGGGAAGGAGTTGGGCCGCTCTTTAGGAGCGCTGGTAGGATTGGCCAGGTAAAGAGTCCCTGGAGCCCTGGTTATGCAGACCACCTCTGCCCCGAAAGGAGTACCTTCCCTCTGAGTTTCCCCCTCTGTCTCTAGGGGAGAACTCGGCCTGTGTGTCACGGAAAGGACCCTGAGATTTCTTGAACCATATTTTCCCATTCTTTTGGTTTCAGACACCTACAGCAGAAGGGGTCTTACCATCCTATTCAAATCTGTCCAGTGTGCTTTTGACTTTGGGTCCAAACAACGAAGAGGCCTTTAAGAAAGGAAGCATTAAAGGGTTCCGCAAAATTGCACAAGCGCATCCAGGCTTGTGGTCTCAAGACCACAGCTGAACCCGCCGCTCTAGCTGCTCCTTCTGATGCGTGAGATATCAGTCGCATAGAGGAGTTAGATATTGACTCAATGGTGGCCAGCTGAGAGGCCACTTTGTCACGGACCTCATCAGACACGGCACTAGCCAAGGTTTCAGAGAGCTCGTAAATCAGATCCCTTTGAAGCCTGGTAAAGTGTGCCATATAATTCAGGGATCTGACAGTAAAGGTTGCTGATGCAAAGGTGCGCTTCCCTATCCTGTCCAGGGCCCCGGGACTCTTTGTTAGGTGGGTGGATAGTCTGTCTTTCTTCTTCCGCCAGATCCTTTTTTGTTGTGGCCGCCACCACCACAGCATCCATAGGAAGACCTTTAGACCAATGAGGATCCGTAGCAGGAGGGAACAAAATCTTATCTGGCCTCTGGGGAATAGCCTCGACGGTGTCAGAAGCCTTCCATGCACACTGCATGATGAGCCGGACAAGTTCATCGGCAGGTGGAGTAACCCAGGAGGTAGAGGGCCAGGCACAAAAGGCCTGCAGGAACACATACTCCTCAGAGGTCGGATTAGAGGGCTGCTAGTCACCTCTCTGTTTAAGGATTTTGAGGATATCACCAAACGATACCTCAGAGGGTGACCAAGGGGATCTTTCCCCCTCATCAAAGTCTGTGTCTTCTGTGAGGGACTCCTCTGTGGAGTCCATGTGCTTCCTCTTACACAAACTTTTCCGGTTGACTTCCTCAGGGGGAGAAGCTGGGGAAGACAGCGGAAAAGGGGTTTCCTGTGGGAATATGTCCTGAGGCCCTTGCACCCGGTGTCCACTAGGTGCGACTTGTGAAAACAATATACCAGAGGAGGGCGGGGGGATAGACAACACAGTATCACCAGCAGAAGTCAGAGCCTTCTCCATCAGTTGAAAGGCTGGTCCACCTGAAGAGGGTTGAGTGTCCAGGACCGGGGTCACCCCTACACTAAGTGGCTCAGCTTGGTGACTCGGAGTCCCCGGATGGCTGTGGAACAGCAAATTCCAAGTGTCACAACTGTCATCCTGGGTCATAGCAAAACTCTCCTGCCATGAAGGCAGCTGCGGTTCCTTAGTGAGATCCATAAAAGGAACCGCAGAGGGGGAAGACTGTGCTATATCAATGGACTTCAAAGGCAATTAAGGAGGAGAAGAAGAAGGGGGTCTTTGGAGATGGGTGATCACCTCCCAAGGAAGGATAGGTCCTGGGGGGCGGGATACCTCTGGCCAGAAGCACTTGATCCACAAAACACAACACGTAGTGTTCGGAAAGGCTTCTAGTGGACCTCACAGAGAGTGACTGAGAAACAGGTCTGTCCACAGAAGAAACAAGCTCGGTGCCCACCTCACCAGTCTGCACAGAGAACAACGGTGCCGAGAGAGACTGGACTACGGGTGTCTGCACCGAGGTAATCATCGATGCTAAGGTCATGGTCTGCACTGAAACAAGGATCGGTGCTGAAGTGGTTGCTGGTACCAAAGCTGGAACCCACAAAATTGGAGCCAATAACTGAGGCGTTGGTTCTGAGTAAGACGTTGGAGCAGACGTGGTCAAGGTCTGCGCCGACTGGATGGTCGATGTCAATGCAGTAGTCGTAATAGCCTGAACCGAGGAGCCCCTCGGTGCCGATATAGTAAAGGCTGAAGGAGAAGACAGAGCCGAGATCACTGATGGTGCCGAAGGTCTAGGCACCGACAGCACTGGGGCTGACTGAGTGAGCTCCAAAGCAGAAACTTTAGCCTTTTTAGGTCTTGGTTGTCGGGAGTCCCCAGCCGGGGATGAAGGCAAGGACTTGGCCTTAGTACGACATCCAAAATTTTCTTATTGGTTCTAGGAGGGGTTGAAGCCTCCGACCCCGAAATAGCCTCTGAAAAGGGAGATTTGAGAAGTCCCTTCAGCAACAATTTATTTTTCCTTTCCAACAAGGTTCTGTTAGAAAACTTTTTTACAAATAGCACAGGGTGAGTCAACAGATAAGTGGGACACATCCAAGCAATAAACGCACAAAGAGTGTGCATCTGATGTAGGTAATTTGTGTCCACAATCAGAACACCTTTTGAATCCTGGACTACTTTTCTTATCTGCCATGACAGAAAAAAGGGGACAGTAGAAAGGGTACCAGCAATGGTACAAAAGAATACCTGAAGGTATGAAGAAAGGAAGAGATTATCAATGATGGTAAGGGAGAAATACCTCGCGGTAAAAGGTGCAGAGTAAAGAGAAGAAAACTCAAGAAAATATGGTCGCTAAATGCGATAGGGTAAGAGACAACAAAATAGAAACTTTCCTGACAGAAAACGTTATATATATGACTAGTCTGACAACAAATATCTATACTTAGCTCAAGAGAAGCAGCTTGACACAACCGAATGGCAATGCGGCAAACAAAATCTGGGGTAACAGGGAGAGGGGGATTATGGGTAAGAGTTTAGCTTGAGAGTTTGTTGCTGACGGGAGCTTGGAAAATGGCCAGCTCAGTTCCGAGGTCAGAACCAATACCCATGCGTAAGGAATGAACAAGGATTAACAATATCAGATCAATATTTATAATCTGTCCCTTTATATTTTAGATTTTATCCAGATTTCTTGCACTGAGAGGTAGAGGTGTGTGTGTGTGAGAGAGTGAAATGCCCTAGTCAGGGTTAGCAGGTGGTTAGTAATTTGCTTAGGCTCAAACCCTGTACCTCAGCTGCAGGAAACAACAGCAAACAACAGCCTGAATTCTCTCTACCCCAACTATCAAGCTGCATTTTTCAAGGAACTGAGTTTCAGGTGCATTTATCAAGGAATTTAGTTTCAACTGCATTTTCAAGGAATTGTGAGCTTCAAGGAAAGAGAAGTTTACTGCTGCTCATGCTAAATCTGTTTACAACGTGCAACTGTTTTGTTTAGCAAACGGTATCACTATTGTGGCATAGACTTTCAAAGCAGTGTTAGTAGCACAACAGTTAGCATACTTGAATTTTGTTGCAGAAGGCTGTGGATTCTACTCCCACAGCACGTAGCTGGATTGTGGATATTGTGCTGTATTTTAAGGGGGTGGGGTACTGCAGTCCTGAGTTTGTCCTCCTTTGGATAAGATACCTAGTAACTATGAACCTGTTTTCAATTTGCCACCAAATCCCTACGCAATATTATTAGCTTACCATTTTATTAATTTAACATAGTAGGTAATTTATTTTTCAATGGCAGCAGGCACTGAATTTGAAGATGAAGCACTGAAATATAAAGTTGTTTACTAGCAGCAACCTTTTCATTAGTTACACAGCTCTTTAATGTGGAATTATTCAGATGACTTACTTCTGCAGAAATTGTGAATACTGAATGATATTGATGGACTGTAATGACAGAAGTTTGACTGCCCTTTTATGGTTTAAATGTTCTGAATTGGGCAGTTTTGTCATTAATGGTTCATATTTTTTGTTTCATTGCTTACTGGAAAAATGTTCAAAACTATAAATATAAAACACGCTCTAACAAGTAAGTGGTGCTGTCTTACACAAGCGATATAATTTAATTATTATATATTATAATTTTACAATCAGGAAGGTGAATCAAAAAACTTTTGCATGGTCCTAAAATGTGTGCAAGAGGCCTATGATTTGAAAACAGCCAAAAGGGAAACTTAATCTGCCACTGGCCAGATGCATTTTCTTTGAATGTGGGTTTCAATGCTGTTTCAGTGAATGTGAGTTTCAAAGGCAGAGAAGTTTTAATGCCAAGTCTGTTTTCATTGTGAGACTGTATTGCTTTGTTTACCAAATGTCTATCAGTGTTTGTGCTATAAAATTTGAAATAAAAGTATTACATTAAATCCAAATGTCTGTAATCATTGTAGAATTAAAGCAGAAAACAGAAAGCAGTACCACTGAGAGTTTTGAAGTTTGCACAATGTTTATGGCAACTGGGGAGAAATAGCCAAGTAATGGAGCACGGGAAGGGGATGGGGCTGAATGGGGTTGAACCAAATGCAACGTATGCATACTGCCACCTTTTTTGTTTACAAAAAAAGCAATGATAATACGTAATACATTCTTTGTTTAACATTAATTATTAATTAATATCAGTCTAAAACACAATCCAGAATATAGGGTTCTGCCAAAATATTTCCTTTATAAAAAATGTTCTCCAGCTTGCAAAGTTTCAGAACCACTGCTTTAGAGTTACACAGTTAAGGCTCATAGATTACCTATACATATATACATATATATTGGGTCTATATTAGAACAATGAAGTTTCAAAACTTCGAATGTTCTAATATCAACCCCTATTCAGCGAAAGCTGAAAACGTCGAACATACAGAACAGCTAATTTTTCCTAGGAAAAAAATTTGCCGTTCCAAAACACATACACACAACACAAGCACACCAAACAAACAGCAATCCACACACATACACCTAAAATCTTACACCTAACCCTACACTAAATTATACACACACTACTAACTATCCACTTACCTTAACCCAAACCCTAACCCTAAGGTCCGTCACTATCGTACACTCACCTCACCCGCGGCCTAACCCTAACTCACCTACCCCGCCCTAATTCTCACGTCCGCACAATCGCACACTTACCTGACCCGCGCCCTAACCCTAACTCACCTAACCCGCTCTAACCCTCATGTCCACACAATCGCACACATACCTAAGCCGCGCCCTAACCCTCACATCCACACAACTGCACACATACCTAACCCGCACCCTAACCCTAACTAACCTAACCCGCAATCAATCGCACACTTACCTGAACCCGACCCGTAATTTTCCACCACAGCACTGAAAATACCGAAGCAACAGAAATGGACAACAGAATTCTTTCCCTAGGAAAAAATTTGGTTTTCTGTTGCTTCAATATTTCCAGCTTTCCCTGTATAGGGGTCGATATTAGAACACTCAACGTTTTGAAACTTCGATGTTCTAATATAGACCCTAGATATATATATATATATATATATATATATATATATATATATATATATATATATATATATATGATATAGATATTTATATACATACATTTTATATATATATATATATATATATATATATACACACACACAATATATACACACGCACATACATTAACACAAGCAAAAGGTTATAAATCAAAGTGGAAAGGAATGATGAAACGGAGAAGATTGAAAATAAGAATTTTGGATGGAGGTCGTCAAGGAGAACAACAAGCATAATGAATGTTATATTCATAAAGTAGCAGAAAGTATTCTAAGAACTAAGCCAGTACAGTAACAGAGAAAGGAAATTTTGCCAATAGGGATGACTGCAAGTAAGGGTACAGAAAATAGGCAAGATGGGTTGGAATTTACTTGAGAAAATTGGCGAAGGAACCAAGGCACTGGGAACAAATATCTAGAGAGGGAAAAGTAATAAAGTAGGATGAGACTAAAGATAAGTCTGGACTGTAAGTTAGAGACTGCCTTCCAACTAAGGGCTGATACAGAGTATATGAAAAGAAATGGGGATGGGGAGTGTGCAGTGAAAGACTAGCTCTGGTAGAGCTTTCAGTTGTTAAAAAATGGATACTTAGTAGGGCATATAAAACAATGCATGATAACTATGAGAATCGATGAGGGGAGATTAGAAAAGATTGGGAAGAGATACTGGAAAGGCAGTTTACAAAGGGACAATGGCACAGCATCTGCATTGTGGCCAAGTATGGAACAAAGTCCAGAATGTTTAGGATATTTGCCTGGAAGTATTCCTAAAGGTATTTTTAAGAAAATCCAAGAAGAATTCAGAGAAATTTTCCACAGGCAGACAGCAATGCTGGATGTGTGATGGGAATGATAGAGGTAAGTGCACTCTCAAAAAAACATGTTCCCAGTGGGTTGGCAGACTTTAAAAATTCCCTACAAAGTACTTAATCAGAAATGTTTGGGGAGTAAATGGTTGTAACTTAGGAAATGATTCTTTTGTGCTGGGGCACAAGTTCTGAACTGTCTAGTCATTGTAAGGTCTTACTCAGTTTAATGCTACTGGCTGCCAAAAAATAAATTGCTAGAAAATGGAAATAGAAATTTAAACCAACTGTAATTGAAGTACTGAATACTGTAACGGAAATAAAACAACTGGATGTGAAGGAACAAATTACATAGAAATAAATATAATGGTGCTGTGGCAACAATGCAACAGAAGAACGTTCAGGAAAAGGAGTGAGGTTTATGGGAATGCAGGAACTGAGCAATTTACATAATGCTAGAGTGAATGAAAACATGTTAAAAAGAAAACATCCTGCATGAAATAAATGAAAATGTAACTAAGGTTTCTCTTCTTTTCTATTAATGTATGCACATCTACGTCATTATGCAAACTGTCATTTAATAAAAATGTTTAAAATAACTTTTGGTCTTTCTGCATAGAATTCCCTTATGTTCTTGCACCAATACTGAGGTATAAAATGAACAGCTTCATACACTGCAGGCTACACTCTCCTATACTGACATGCTTCTAGTCCACAGCTATGGAATTTAAGGCAACCTTGTGCCTCTCATGGAAGTCCCATTGCTTTCTAGTTCTGGCAGAAAGACTAAAGCCTGCCAACAGCTAATCTCATTTGTCTTCTAAACATTTGGTCGCAATGATCTTCAGAATGCACCCCTGCATTTACTATTACTTTTTTTATCAAAACTGACCTTTCAGGAAAATCAGTCAGGTTGAATCTTGAGGTAAAGAAATAGTGATTTTCCCTTCTGCCAAATATAAGATGAAACTGCGTGGATTAGAGAATAAATACAGTACTACTATACAAATCAATCACTCAGAAAGTACTCTTGGAAATGGCTCTGATGTTAACATTGTCAGTCGTTCTGTGTTTGGATTACTGGGCTCTATTAGCTGTTCCTATCCCACCTTAAACCCACACAACAAAGCATTATTACCATGCCTCATCTGGACTGTTTGGCCATGTTCTGGTCATCTTATAAAACAGGACATATATTAAAAAAAAAGAAAAAAATAGAGTGAAAGGAAAGTCACAACATCCATACACTTGCCTAATATGGTAACAGACTTATCTTGAGCTACACAAGAAATAAAATGTCAAAGCTCCTTACAAAGCAATGAGGCATAGACCATTTCTAGGACTACATGCTATACAGAACATCTAAATGCCATAAGAAAATACAATGACAAAACTTTAGGTAAATACTACTGCTCAAAAATGTGGTTCATAACATAGCAAGCGTTCTTTAAAGTGTGGAAGGTGTTGCACTTTTCCAGAACATATTACTAAAGTCTTAGATTTAACAATATTAAATTAGTCAGTTGACTATAACATGGAAAATACACTAAACTACAGGACTTCTACAATCAGACAGGTTAAAAATATAGGAGTTTCTAGGTTAATATTTGAGTACTACTCTGAGTTAAACTACGCACAGTTCACTACTTGGTATGCATGCTCTGTCATTAAGCTATGCCCTTTACTAAATATGGAAAAGTGAGTGCAGTCACTTTCTTTATGTAATACCAGTACACCTAATATAGCCACTATAAACAGCTAAATATGACCAATGCTTCTTCTTTTTACACAGAACTGTGTAAAATAATATAATTGTTCTTATCCCTGTTCTTGCTTAGATTGGGCCATACACAAAACTTTTTGAATTCTTACTTCTGGCTCCTTCTTTTCTTCATCCAGGTTAACAGTACTCCAGCCCAAGTTCTCCTCTGTTTCTGATTCAGAATCACCATTGCTGGATTTGTCATCATCTTGGTCAATGTTCTAAATGAAGAAAAAGGACAATAACATTCCAGCCTACAACCAAAACATTGCTAAATAAAGCTAATGCTACATAACTAACAAACAAAACAGGAGTATGTTTTGACTCTGCTAGGGCAAAGGAATTACTTTCACATGTGATATTGATAGTTCAGGTTGAAGATTGGTCTATGATCACTGACGTGTCACAGTTTTTGCAGGATGACACTATCTGTGTGCAGACAGATCAAGCACTCATTTAAAATGATGTTCTACATAGGTTTGAAGATATGCTGCCCCAGGTATCTAAACATCATGACAAGTGGGTAAATTCTGCAGTTTCTTTTTAGACTCATGGTAGTTACCAAACCATCCCCTGTAAGAAGATAGGAAAAATTATCCATGCTGAAACTAGATCCTCCCTACAATTTGCTGGGATGTATTAAAGCACTGATCGTTGCATCTCTTTGACACAGAAGAAATGTATTTAGCAGTCACTGCCATAGGTGTCCAAGGGTGCACATCCCTTGATTTACTTAGGACAAATTAGTGTTCACTGTAGGGCTGGTACCTATATCTTCATTAATTTGCACAGATATGAAAAGAAGGGGCTGGTACCCAGACAAACCCCAAAAATGGACTAGTTAGCTGTCTAAGAGATAACATGTATATAGCAAGTAAAATCTTAATTCTACTCGGATGGGCAGGATAATCTACACACCATCTGCCTAGAGTATTGAGAAGAAAACAGGAAATGCTTTGGCTTACCATGTACTCATCTTGTTCTTCACGGTTTCCAGACAATCCATATGTAGGGATTTCACCAAGTGTTCGACAAAATTCTGAAGTAGCATTAAAGACAATGGCACCTTTACTTTCAACATCTTCAGGCTCTTCATCACCTTTTGGCATTAGCTTCTTTACAATGTTGACAACCTGGAAGGAAAAACAGTGCAATCATATCAAAAAAAGAATGATCAGGAAATATTTGGCAAAGAGAAACTTTGCATTCCTCATCAGAGTCACTAACTTTTCTGCCCATGTACTGCATACCTGCAAGTCAAAACAGGAGCTGGGATCAGCACAAGGGGACCTAGCTTGGGTCTATATTATTTCATCAAACTCCCACATTGTCTTACAGTATTTCACTGAAAATGCAGTTCATTGAACCCCCCCCCCATGGGGTGGGTTGCACCACTCACACCCCACACTAATTTTATATACCACCTCCGAAATCACACTACATTTGGGAAAGGGCAAACTTCCTGGTCTCTACACCATGATGCAATCTCAGTCAGAATGGTTCGATGAACGGCATTTCCAATGAAATACCATATGACAGTGTGGCCGTTTGATGAAATAGGGACCCACAAGTAATAACTGGAGATGGATCAGCACAAGGGGACCTGGCTTAACTAATTCTATTTTAAAGCTATTTTCCATGCCGGCTAGCAGAATGTCAAGATTACTGGACCCTAACACAACAAATCTCCTCTAACTGACTAACTTGTGCTAAATAATCCAAGCAAACTACGGTACATGTCATCTTAAACTTAAATGTTGTGCATTAGCAACCCCCTTTCAATTTTTTTCAGTGTTTGGGAACAATGATACAAAATGGTGTTAGCATGCCACATGTGTATTCCTGTACACATCCATATGTTTTTGCTCACACACAGTATTGCTGGCAGAGGAAGACATGTCAGTCTAATCACCATTAGTTTGCCACCAGAATTTTTGCAAATTGTACAGCTGCCATCTCCTCTCCTCTTCCTCAAAGTGTCCCATTCCCCCAAATGCATTTCAAGCCACAGCTCAGAATCCACTATGTCAAGTTCATTCTGCACATTCCTCACTCTCCCTGGGAAGTAGAACACACTTTGACCTATCTTAAAGGTATCTCCTTTTTGCAACTGATGTACTTTCCATCTTTATCTTTTCCTTCACTTATTTCCACCTCTTTCAGTCTCCTCTTGAGGTCTTACAAAAAAGGTTGGCACGCATAATGCAGGATGCTGACAGATTAAAAAAAAAAAAAAAGACCGGAAATTCAGGAGAAGAGCAAATCTCAAACATCACACTTCTCCTTTTAATATTTTTGCAGAGTCCCCCTAGGGGGCATATATTGGGAAAATCGGGTTATACTGGCTAGGCTTGTTAGGGATCTTAAGCTGTTTGCCTATTAATCTCCAAGTGGCATCATCCTGTAATTATCTGAGCTGAATGTCAGATATCACCTCCTTGCCCATCTAACCATCTTCTCTAAATATCCCTAGATGACATCTGTTTACAACTCATCCTGCGCACTATTTACAGTAGTAGCAGCTCATTTCATTTCTGTAATACTCCCCCCACTACTAAGCACCTGACAGCACTCCCACAGACATGAAGGTATGAGTTTAAGTAAGCCCAACCTCCCAGACTGCTGTCTTCTTACAGTCACTACTCATTAACTCACTTCATCTTGTCTACATGATGTCCCACACACCTTAGAGATATCACTTTCTTCTGTCATGAAATGTATATTTGCTTGCTACCATACACTACTCTATCCTCTGTGTCTTAGTTCTCCTGTTGCTTCTGTTTTCCGTCTTCATACTTTTTCTCTTGTTGACCTAGGCTACTGCAATAGCTTATACCTTTTCTTGCCCTGACTGACTTACTTTCTACAAAACAAAGCTCTGATCTCATCCTTCATTACTGCTGTTCTCATCACTCCCCTTCTCTGTTCCTTAGAAAATAAATCTCTGCTACACCTTCCCTGTATCTCCTTTACACTAGCTTTTTTCACAGACACATTTTCAGTCTTATTTTCCGCCTTCCTAGTGTACTCATCCTCTGTTTCTGGTGAACTTTGTTCTGTTACAAATAAATAAATAAATTACAGCATGTACTAGTCACATAACACTTTCACTCACCACCAATTCACCAATATAATCAGTAGTGCAACAGGTAATACACTCACCTTTTGGTGCAGAGTGATGTGGGTTCTGTTCCCACACTAGGTAAACTGACTGTTGACACTGCAGTGCAGTGTAAGGAAGGTAGCTACATTCTTGACTGTGCCATCCTTCAAATGAGACATTAAACTGATGGACCATCTGCTTGAGATGGTGATATCTCAAGTGAATATAAAAGATCCCATGGCATCTACCAAAAGAGTAGGGGTCCTTTATTTACATACAAAAAGAACTCTTATTTACAACGTATTTCCATACCTACAAATGAACAAATATACAGATATACAAATATATTTACACATATTCATAATTTTCTTTACAATCACACTAAACTTTCATCTCTATTAACCCCTCACTCCTTGTTCCATAACCATCATCCTATTTTACTTAATATTGTTGCTAAAATCCATTTACCATTTAAATATGTTGCTGTCTTTCGGCTTTTCCCAGTTAGGGGTCGCCACAGCGGAACTCCAGTCTGCTAATGATTGGCAGCAGATTTTCATGAATGCCGAGGTGCCAGCTCGACGTTCAACCTTCAACGAAGGCACGGCCATTTACGCATGTCTTTTGAACGCCCACCCAACTGCGGGGAGGACATATAGACTCCACACAGAAGGCACTCCCCGCACTCCAGCCGAGAATCGAATGGGAGAACCTCTTGCTGTGAAGCAACAACGCTACAGCTGCACCACCGCAGAATTCTTTCATTCCACATAACCTATAGGACATAAAATAACTTAACTATTCTTTTAACATTTCTTATTTCTATTCTTATAATATCCATATTTAATCATACCCATGTCTATTTTATCCACTTCCATCTCTTCGAAAACATCTTGACATAGTTTTCCCCATAACTCTTTTACTCATTTCCATTTCAAAAACGCATATTCCTAAGTTGTTTTTTCTTGACAAATGTGAAAATGTTCTATCACTTTTCTTTTTATATAGCGTATTTCCTTTTACTGGTAATTTATCTATTACCAGTCTCCACAAATATCTTGACATTCTACTTTATGATTACACCATTTGCTTTTTGTTTTTACAGCTTTAACATCTGTCAGATCCTTCCCATGGTTTTACATAGTAATGTTTTATCATTACATTCTTATACCATACATTTCTTTTTTCTTCATCAATTTTATTTTCCACAAAAATACTTTTTCTTGGTAACATCTTCTGTCTTCATTTATATACACTTTTGCACTTTTTTACCATACTGCCAAATTTATCATACTTGTATTTACATAGTTTTACTTCTAATCTCTCATCTTTTTCATTATTCCACTTTTAACACTCTGTACAAATTTAATAAAGCAGCATATACCACTGGGTTAATTAACTCTAAACCTCCTTACTCTTTATTTACATACAAAACTTCTTTTTTTTTTTTACCAGGTTTAATCTAGAACCCCATATAAATGAAAAATAAGTATTTGCAATGACTCCTTTTCAAATACTGCTGGCAACACAAACACACTTGCTAACTTCTGCGGACGTGCCAACTGGAGATGCTAGGGTGGCTGCCGACACTGTACCCACTGAAGTCACCAGTTCCTCCGGACGTCCCTCAGCCTCTAGAGTGGTAACTGGTGGGATGTCAAACATCGGGCAGCAGTAGTAGATCTTGAAACCTTGGCCTTCTTTTTAGGCAGCTCCACCTAGACAGCCGGTTCAGTATCCATATCTAGGGCCAGGCAATTATGTCGTTGATTCTCACAAACAATTTAAGGGCTGCCAGATGACTGTGTAGGATTTTAGGGACAAATGACTGACAGATATTGCAGGTCGTGGGACTGGCCTAAGCAGAAAAGGCAGAGTTCATGAACATCTTTGTGCTGAATTTGCCAACCACACTTACATTTTCCCTTCCTAGATGACATCAGCTGTTAAAAGAGCAACAGCAACCTAAGCCTTTTACAAAAATAAAGAAGATTCCCCAATGAGGTACTTATCTGTATCCTCTTCCAAAGTGCAGAGTGGAACGAGCAAGCAGACGTTCGACTGCAGCAGAGAAGTTCTGAGGTCTGTGTGTGCGGATGTCACATTTATGGCCCACAGTTTATGGCCCTGCATGTGATGCATCATGCACCTGACAGCAACCAGGCTTAAACTTTGGTAGAGGAGCCAGATGTTCGGGTTGCCTTAGGCGGAGGATCCCACAAGTGAAAATATCGCAACATGAGAACAGAAGGACGTCTGGAATTCTTAACCCTTCAGGTGTTACACACACAACCTTCATTTTATAATTTATATCACATTCATAACTAATGCAAAGAGTATAGAACTCATTGGGCATCCCTGTGTTACACCACTGTGTTAACCAGCCATGTACAAGTATTTTTACTTTATTATTACTATATGCTGACATACATAATTTACTAATTGTCTCACTTGCATTATATTCTTTCATTATTACCCATAAAATTTCATGTTCAATTGAATCAAATGCCTTATTAATGTCTCCTATCATGATTTTCGCTTCTTCTTTTCTAGTCATAATGTCAGCCACAATTTCTCTATCATTAATAATTCTTGACAACGCTTCCGCTTTATACTACATATACCATCTTCCATAAAGTACAGTTTTGTACCTACCATAAATGTAGATGTCCGATAGGAATGCATCTGCAGTCCTTACAAATGGGTTGTCCTGTCGTCAGGCAGCCCTTCGATCGGCCGGATTCCAAAGTCTGGGTCTGGCCTCGGCTGGTGTCGCACTTCACCCGACGTCATAGCTGCAGTTATTCGGGTATAAAGGCATCAGCCGACGCCATTTTCCTCAGTGTTTCTTGCCCCAGATGCCAGGTGCCCTCTTGGAAGGCTAAATTTGGATAAATGCCAATGATTCCAAATAGTAGAGAGCAAATACAAAAAATAAGCATGTATGTACATATATACAAACAAATACACCATAATAGATTCCCCCAGCTAGCTATAAGATGGGCAAATACCCTAGGAGCACCACAGAGGGAAGGCGGGTGGGTAATCCTGACTGCAGATGCATTCCTATCGGACATCTACATTTATGGTAGGTACAAAACTGTACTATGTCCTTCAAGGATGCATCTGCAGTCCTTACAAATGGGTAGAATACCATAGCCAAATTGGGGGAGGTGGACAAATAAAGTTATGGTGTAGTTAGGATCCCTTGCAAAACAGCAGTGGCAAAGCCTGCTCGGGATCTAGAGTATAAAGGTAAATTATAATGCTTGGCAAATGTATGCACGGAGCTCCAAGTAGCAGCTTCTAAAATGTCCTTGGTAGCCACTTCTCGTAAGAAGGCTGTGGTAGTGGCTGTTGCCCTTGTAGAGTGAGGCCTGATGTTCTCTGGAGTTTTCTTTCCATGGTAGGAGTAACAAAATCTAATGCAATTTCCTATCCACTTGGAGATTGTCTGTTTTGAAATTGCTTTTCCTTCCCTTCCCTTCCTGTTGCATATGCTACCAGTAGCTGGTCAGTTTTTCTATTGCCCTTGGTCCTGTCCAGGTAACAGCGTAATTGTCTATGTACATCCAAGGTATGTAGCAGTCTTTCTCCCCTGTTCTGTGGGTTAGGGAAGAATGTAGGTAGGTGGATAGCCTGATTTAAAGAAACTCTGGAAACCACCTTAGGCATAAAGGAAGGATTTGTTCTCTTGTTCTTCTTGCTGAAGTGATTGCCAGCAGGAAAACAGTCTTCCATGATAAGTATTGCAATTCTGCTGTTGCTGCTGGTTCGAAAGGAGGAAGTGTCAATTTTTCTAGCACAAAGTTCAAGTCCCATGCTGGTAATGGTGGCTTCCTAGGAGGCTCTACATTTTTAATTCCTCTCAGAAACTGTCTGAGCAGAGGATGTGAGAAGACAGGAGGATCCAAGTCGTATTCTGCTGAAATAGCTGATGCATGAATCTTGATGGAGGAATAGGACAGGCCTGTGTGGAAGAGCTCTGCCAAGTATTCCAGAATGTTGGCTATGTTTACCAGTGACACATCATCTCCTTTTTCAGTACTCCAAATGAGATATCTTTTCCATTTTGCTGAATAATTTTTTCTTGTTGAGGGTCTGCGAGCCTCAAGGATAATGTCTTTAACCCTTTGGGATAAATTTGGGTTAATTGGTCTTATGCAATGTTCCAGGCAGTCAGCTGCAGAGTTTTCAGGCTTGGATGCAGATTGTTGTAGTTGTTCTGTGTTAACAGCAAGGGAACCAGGGGTAGTGGCCATATTTACGAGACATGCTCCTCAGTAATGGGTACCAATGTTGCCTTGGCCAGTCTGGAGCTATCAGAATGATCCTTGGACGGTCCTCTTTGATCTTCAATAGCACTTTGTGCATCAAAGGAAGTGGTGGAAATGCATATGCTGTCAGGTTTTTCCAACTGAAGGATAGGGAGTCCACCTTCCAAGCAAGTGGGTGGTACGTCCTTGTGCAGAATTTCTTTAGTTGGTGATTGCGTGGGGATGCAAATAAGTCTATTTCTGGGAGTCCCCATTTTCTTGTAATGGTTTTGAAGATGTCGGATGCAGCATCCATTCGTGGGCATCCGTGGTAGTCCTGCTTAAAATGTCTGCTAGGATGTTTTCTTTTCCTGGTACAAAATTGCTTTTAACTGAATGTTGTAGCTCAGGGCCACATTCCAGAGATCCAGTGCCATCCGGCAAAGAGGATACGAGTGTGTGCCTCCCTGTTTGTTGATGTACCACATAACTGTGGTGTTGTCTGTCCTTATCATCAATAGACCTTCCTGAAGGAATGGTCTGAATGCCTGAATTGCCAGTTTTACTGCCAGCATTTCCTTTAGATTTATGTGTAGGTGCAGCTGGTTTTGAGACCATAAGCCTTGTATGCACTTGTCCAGCATGTGTGCCCCCAACCGAGGTCTGAGGCGTCTGTCGTGATGGTTTGGCTTGGTTGAGTACTGTGAAAAGGCAATCCTGTGTTTGATTGACAAGCCTGAGCCCACCATAGGAATTCTTGCTTCAGGCATGGAATAATGGGAATCTGGGTTTCCAAGCTGTGCTTGTGTTGAGACCATAAATTCCTTAGGTACCACTGTAGTTTTCTCATATGCAGTCTGGCATGAGGAACCAATATTATGCAGGATGCCATGAAGCCCAAGGCTTGCAGAACTTTTCTTGCTGTCAGATGGTTCTGTTTTGTTAAGGCCAAGAAGTAGAGAGGTAGCTGCTCCTGTTTTTCTACTGTTAGGAATGCCATTTGCCTTGATGTGTCCAACTCTGCACCCAAAAAGGTTATTCTCTGGGATGGTATCAGTCTTGACTTTTTTAAAATGACTGTGTATCCCAGGGCTTGTAGCAGATAAATGACCCTTTGTAAATCTTCTGCTAGCTTGTTTTCGTTGTCCGCTTGTATCAGGCAGTCGTCCAGGTATGGGTAGATTTGGATTCCCTGAAGCCTGCAATGAGCAATTACTGATGCCAGGCATTTCGTGAACACTCTGGGTGCAGTAGATAAGCCAAAGGGCAATGCTGAGAATTGATAATGCTCTGATCCTGCAAGAAATCTGAGGTATCTTCTGCAGTTTGGTCGTATGGGGACGTGCAGGTATGCCTCCTTGAGATCTAGAGTCACCAGCCAAGACTCCTTGCCCAGCATGGGAAGAAGCTGCTGTAGGGTCAACATTTTGAATTTTGGAACAATGAGGAAAGTGTTTAAAGCGGACAAGTCGAGAATAGGTCTCCATTTGCCTTCTTTTCTTGGTACCAGAAAGAGTCTGGAGTAAAATCCCTTCCCCTGCTCCATAGATAGTACCTTTTCTACAGCTCTCATCCTTAATAATTGGGATATTTGTTTAGTGCTTCTGTCTTTTGATTTGGAGGTAGGTTTGGCATTCCTCTCTTCCCTGGTAGAGTATGGAAGTGAAACCTGTAACCTTGGTCTATTATCTGTAAAATCCACTTGTCTCTTGTGATGTAATGCCAGTTTGTCGTAAATAAGGCTAGCTTCCCGCCTAAGGGTGCTTGCAGTTGTTCCCTGGTAGGCGGTGCCAGAGCCAAGTCACTGTGACTGACCTGTAGTTGTGGTGGTGGCTGTGTCTGTGCCTCGCTGGTTGTTGCCCTGCCACTGACGTCCTCTGTAAGCACCCCTGGATTGGCTTCTGCCTCTTGAACGCCTATTCCTGCCTCTCTGAGTTCTGGAGGAGTCTGGAAAGGACCAATTCTTGGAGGGCCAATTCCTGCTAAACCTCGGAGGTTGGACCTGTAAGAAATCTTTTACTGTTTGGACAGATTTTGCCTTCTCTTCCATCTTCTTCAGTACTTGTTGTGCAGGAGAGCCAAACAAATTGATCTTATCCATAGGAGAATCTAATAGTTTTGATTTGACATGGTCTGGTAAGGCCTGTTCTTTTAGCCATGCATGCCTTCTGATGACTGTGCCAGTCATGGCTGATCTAAAGGAAGCCTCCAGTGCATCATAGGGAATGGTTACTGACTTGTTGAATGTTATGTACCATTTCCTGCACATATTTTTTGTCTACTGTTTCATCTGAGGACACTTTTTTGGTTAACTGATCTAGCAAAAATTCTTGATACTGCATCATGTGAAATTGACAGTTCAAGGCCCTAGCTGAAAGAGTAGCAGAAGTGTAAACTTTTTTACCCCATCTCTCTAAGGATCTGGATTCCCTTTCAGAGGGAGGGTTTTGGCAGAGGTGGCTGCTACAGCCTTAGGTCCTTGGGAGATAGTCTCTGGATCTGCAAGGGGAGCCTTATACAAGTGGTAATGTGTGTCCGGGACCCTGTAGTATCTATCGGGCTTAACAGGGGCCGGAGGCAGAGAATCAGGAGCAGTACAAGCATCATTAAATGCATCATCTACAACAGAAAGAACTGGAGGTACGGCTAAAGGCCTATGTTGTGGTAAATGCAGAAAAGTTCTAAGCCTTTTTCTGGAATCTGAAAAATCCTGGCCCTGCCACTGAAATTGTTCCCTCATAGCATGCAGGGTTTCCCCAAAGAAAAATTCCTCAGGTGGAGAGGCAGAAGGAATGGACTCTTCACCATCAGAGTCTTCATAAGGGGAGTATGGGGCCTCTGGAGGGTCTGTATCATTTGAGTCATCAGAGGAATCATCTGTAGACACTGGCTCAGGGGGCTCTGCTCTAGGCCTCTTCTCTGGAGACGGGTGAGAGGCCCTGTCTGGTTGAGGTTGGGATCCTCGGATTAAAGAAATGAGATCCTCTGCTAAACTAAGCATTTGTGAACTAGAGCTAGGCCTGTGAGAGGGGGGCTTAGCAGGCACAGATTTAGTAGTTTTAGCTGCTTTAGCCCTGGCAAAGGCCTTAATGGACATGGCTGCAGGTGGCCTAGCAGCTCCACGTGCAGGGGTTGAAATATCCAAGGGAATAGTGTCTGATAATTCCTGAGAAACTGTAACAGCAGGTGGGATATCAGAAGCCGATTCCACGAGGTTGGAAGAGGCCTCGGCAGAAGGAAAGTTTTCGGCTGAAGGAGGAACCGCTTGCTCGGTTTCAGCCGAAACCGAGACACTCACGGTTGGCTTAACAGCGGTTTCGGCCGAAACCGCGGACCGCGAGTGTCGGTCCTTTTCCTTGCGTTTTTTAGATATTTGCGAAGTCGGAGGATCCGACGGCATAATATAAGCAAAATCGGAGCCGAAAAACTCCTCAGCAAACTCCGACCGACGTCTAAGCGTCCGCCGGTTAAAAGAAGCACAAGCTAGACAAGCTGCGACGTCGTGGTCTGGGCCTAGACAAGGTAAGCAGTAAGAGTGGAAATCTTTATGAGGTATTTGTTTCCCACAAGTTAAACAGTTATTCACTTTTTCTGACATCAGCTGAGGCAAGAAAGAGTCCCCAACGGGTACTTAGCTTTTAGAAGTCTTCGTAGTATTCGGTAGTAGTAATCTCTGGTTCTGACCGACCGGCACTTGCGAACAGCTTCTGCTTCGGGCGCCACGCGGCAAGAAAGACTGAGGAAAATGGCGTCGGCTGATGCCTTTATACCCGAATAACTGCAGCTATGGCGTCGGGTGAAGTGCGACACCAGCCGAGGCCAGACCCAGACTTTGGAATCCGGCCGACCGAAGGGCTGCCTGACGACAGGACAACCCATTTGTAAGGACTGCAGATGCATCCTTGAAGGACATCAGTTTTCATTTAAGTTTCAAATCTCTTTTAGGTTCATAGGTTCATACTAGGTTGACTGACCTTGTGGGCCATTTTAAGCCCAGCCAATTACCCCATGTGAGAATCAAACCTTGCAGCTTGTGTCTGTAAGGTAAATACCTTAACCACTATGCAAACCTCCCACCAATCTGTATTACTTTCATAAAGATTTTCTTAATCAGAATTATTCTATGCCATCGGTCTTCAGTTTTTTAACTGTCTTGTATCTTCCTTCTTCTGTATGAATTTAAGTATTCCACTATACAATTCTTTATACTGAAAACCTTCATTTAACCATTCGTTCAAAATCTTTAAAAAATATTTTTTTGCCAATCCCTTAATTTTATACACATTTCATACTCTGTTTGATCTAGTCCTGCAGCCAAATGTATATTTGCTTGCCCTAATACTTTATCTAGTTCATTTAAAGAAATCTCCTTTTCCAACTCTTTATTCTCTTTTTTTCTGTTTACTTTTTACTTTTCAAGCTTTTTTCACTACTGTCAATGGTATAAATTACAGAATGAAAAAAATCACACAACATTCCCTACTTATATGATAAAGTAAGAAAGTTACATGTTTTCAATTGATCAAGTTCAACCCAGCCTGTCTTAAAAACACAGTACATATATTATTTCTAAACATACAAGACACACAAAATAGTTGAAATGAAATACTCTGAACAGAAAATATTTTAAAAAGCAAATTCAGCTTTCATGTTTAAAACACAACTGATAGAAATCACATAATTGAGCTCTGGGGGTACACTGGCATTGTATTTTATTTACCATTTTAGTTCTTTATACTGCAAAAATAAATCTAAGTGTCCCCCTTTTTGACCCATTTCAACTTTTTCCATAGCCATGTATTTAAAATAATGTTCTGGGTGGTTTTTGACATGTTTTGCAAGTGCACTCTTTTCATCTAGCCTTGAAATGTCATACTGGTGTTGGTAAATCCTCTTTCTAAATGTCCCTTGGTTTTACCAATATAGAACATTTGACATACTTGGCAAACTGCCATATAAACCACCCCAGAAGTAAAACAGTAACCTTTAATAGTGGGTTTAATATACTGTCCAGTACCTATTCTTACACCTTCACTGTTTTGCCAAACCATTTCTTAGAAACACAGCCTTGAAGCACTGATGCTCTAGTTATTTTGTATTTTTATGCTTTTTTACATAGCTTTTAATATTGTAACTAGAACATTTTAGAAATGTACCCCACATTCTATACAGCCTCTGTGTTTTTTATATATATATATATATATATATATAGATATATATATATATATATATATATATATATATATATATATATACACATGTACATTTTTATACCTTAAGTATTATTATTTGGTGTATTGATTTTAACATGGAATTGATTGGTTGACACCATGATGTATCACTATTTAAATGAAGCAGAGAGGACTCTGCGAAAGCGCTCACATTTTTTTCTAAATAAAGAGTTACGTGCCGTGTGTATCCAGCGAGTTTTATTTTACTTATTGCTTCTTCATTATTATAAAATGTTTATGTCTATACCAGCTAAGAAAAATGGCAAAGGTGTTGTCAAAACTGACAGACATGGATCAATGTGGTGTTCTGGAAGCTAGGCAATCATTTGACATTAACAGAACAGTGATGATCCAGACGAAAGCAGAATGCAAGAAAATATCACTATTGTTGGTGGGTCTTAGTGCAGAGAAAGCATTTGACATAGTAAGCTGGGATTATATGAGTAGGGAAATGGGAGCATCTGTACTCCTTGATACAACTGTAAGGTTAAATAGGATGACATAAAGGACAGGAGGAAATAATTAAAATGGGAGGGTTCCTCCCTGATAAGTTGTGTTCTAATAGATGAACCAGGCAGGGGTGTCCTCTTTCCCCTTTGTTATTTGCTTTACATTTAGAGCTACTGGCAAAGAAAATAAGGAACTTGAAAAATGCAAGGATATAACTGCTATGGTAATCAAGAAAATTTGGCTTTATCTGCAGGTATTATTTTGCACCTGATAAATCCAGAAAATGACATCTCAATGTCATGGAACGTCTTTAGAGAGTTTCAAGTCTTTTTTGGGATATAAAATTAATGAAGATAAAATAAAGGCTATGGCCACAGACCTATGTACTCACACACAAATTAAGCAATACTCATTTTTATGGGGAGAGAAGATGAAATACTCAGAAGTATTGATTAAAAAGGCTTCCGTTATGGTAGCCAAGGATATGTAGGAAAACAATAAACAAACCATAATACAAAAACTGAGAAACTGGAATTTCTTGTTTGTGGTATGCATGTAGTAAGATACAAACGGTGAAAATGTTTTTCGTCCCTTTAGTTTTATATACTGGTCAGGCATACTTTTATCATCCACAGAACAAGATGTGGACAATAATTAATAAAGAGTTGAAGGAATTTATCTTGGAGGGAAAGAGTTAAGTGGGATAAGCTGATTCGGACAAACTAACAAGGTGATTTAGGATTAACTGATTTAAAGGGATATTGTAGAGCTACACAATTAAGGTTCATATACATAACACAAGCAAAAGGTTATAATTTAAATATAAAGGGATGATGATGAGGAGTGGTTCAAGAAATTAAGAACGTAGGATTACGGATGCTGATCCTTAAAGAAAATAATAACCATACAGAATTTTATATTCATAAAGTAGCAGAAAGTATTCTAAGAACTAAGCTAACATGATGTAGAAAGGACATTTTTCCAATAGGGATGACTGCAAGTACAGCTACAGAAAATAGGCAAAAGGAGGCTGGAATTTACTGGAGAAAACTGACAAAGAAACCAAGGTACTGAGAACAGATAAACTAGGGAGGGGAAGCTAATAAAGTGGGATGAGGCCAAGAAGACATTTGGACTACAAGGCTAGAGTATACCTTCCCCACCAGGAATTGATATCAGAGTATTGACAAATGGATAAGGGAATCCTAAATGAAAGACCTGCTCTGGCAGAGTTTTCAGCTGAATCTTGAAAAGAAGCTGCTCTTAAAAAAAAAGAGCTACTTAATAGGGCATGTGGCGATGTGAAGTATTGTCAGTTATGGCAGGAAAGGTAGGGCAGTGGATGTGTAACATATGCCAGCATAGCTAGCTGGAGTTTTGTAAGGAATTATATGTCATTTGTACATCAAGCTGATTTGTAGAGATGCTTGTGTTGAAAAATGTATTTGTAAAGCTGCTTGTGTTAAAAATGTACAAACAGTGGGTCCTGCTGGACAGAAAAGAACTACACCTGTATGTCAGACTGTACTGTAACTGTTGAAATGAATATATTGCAACAGAGAACACTAGAAGACAAGAGGTTAATCTCAGTCCAGCTAACTTGGAAAAATAGTCAAATTAAATCACCTAGTTTAGGCCATAATTGTATCTTACAGTTCTGACCTAAGCCGGAGACAAAATGTCTGTAAAAATCAGGACTAGGAATCCTACTGCATTGTCCTTAGGGGTGAACTAATTGCTACTCTGAAAGGATGGAAGTTTTTGAAATGGTTTTATAGCTTCCAGCTGGTATAACACATCTTAACAATCTTTATGTATGTGCATGATAACACATATGTGCTAGATTCCTGTTCAGTTTCAAGTAAAGGAGGTAATGTGGGAACCAGAAGTCAGATGACCAGATGTATGTGATGTCATTCTGGAATCCAGTGCTGAAATGATGTTTTAATACTAGATGAGACGGACGTCTCAGGGTAGTCTGTTTCTGAAACCTGAAAAAGAAGGATTACTCACCCACATCATATTGCCTTGCTCTAGTAAGTGAACTAGGGGACAGTAATTCTTTAGATCACTCAAGAAAATATAGTGAGATTAGTTAAGAATTGTTTTTCTGTGTGTGTGAACCTTTCCATCTGTGTTATTTTCAATATTGCCTGCGATTGAAACTCTGGTGTTTATTGTAATTAGATATTTAATATTTTCAAATTATTTTATTATTAAATATATTTAAACTTTTTATTGTGGCTGGTCTTTTAGAGAATATTTTAACTTTTGAGAGCACTTATATTTATTTGGTGACACTGTGGCCACTCCTGAAAGCCTTGTTGCATTGGTCAAACACTATCAATTTGTATTAGTATCAATTTTGTTTGGTATAACTGGATATCCTTGTAACAGCCTTAGAGTAGCTGGCTTTGGAGTGTTCTGGTAGCAGTATCTACCTTATAGTCTGGGCAGAGGGGGCATAGCCGGTGAATCTGTGCCAGCATTTTCCAGGTGTGTGTGTGTGTGTGTGTGTGTGTGTGTGTGTGTGTGTGTATGAAAAACAAATCTCAAACACTGTGTGCATCAACTACTTGGAGCAGGGATACAGAGCACTCGTTTCACAGAAAGAGTGGTGGAGGACTTGGCTTGGAACATTCTGCTGAGGACTCAGTGTGGGGTCTTATTTAGGGCCTGGTGAGAGGAAACCCAGCTCCAGGACGGGAGTGTGTTCTCCGTGTACTCTTACACAAAAATGTGCTTGGTGCAGACAGCTGCACCTGAAAATACTGTGCATATCCATTTTTGTCCCAAGTGAAAATCCTTCACTGGTGTCAGTGGTGAGGATCCAGGCTCCTTGATTACTGGCCCAGAGGAAGGATGTCACAGGCCATATAAAATATTGTATAATATCTACAAGCATCAATCACAGGAGATTAGAAAAGACTGGGAAAAGAAACTGGAAAAGCAATTTACAAGAGAACAATGGGAGGACTTAATGCATGGCTCCCGAGTATGTATCTAAGTGCAGACAATTTAGGATGTTTGCTTGAAGTGTTTCCATAAGTATTTTTATACTCCCAAAAGACTCCAAATAAATCTCCACAGCAAATGTTGGAGGTGTGAAGTGGAAGGAATGGGTAACTGGAAACATATGTTTTGGGAATGAAATATGTTCTCAGACTTTTAAAATTCTCTATAGACTACTCCGTCAGAAATATTGGGATAGCAAATGGCTTACCTAACAAAATGATTCTTTTGAGCTGGGATACAAGATCTGATTTGCCTATACATAGTAAGGCCTTGTTGTGCTGAATTCTCTTGGCTGCCAAAAAAGCAGTTAGTTGGTTTAGACTTTCATTTCCATCTTCCAGTATGTTTTAAGCACCAATGATTATAAAAGCAATAAAAGAACTGGAAAAATGGGTCTTTAGAAAAGGGAAAGAGAAAATTATACAGAAATAAAGGGAAACTGCAGGAGCAATACATGCAATATAATGTTCAGGAGGAGGAGGAGAAGTGAGGTTTATGGGAAGGCAGGAATTCAGCGATTTATGTAAAGCTGGACTGATGACAGCTACACAGAAAGAAAAGAAAAGATGTATGATGTAGAATGTATGCAAATGGAAAAATGTTTACATGGCTTGTTTTCTTTTCAGTTAATGCATATTTTTTGGGACTCAGTAAGGTCATTTAAAATGGATCCTTACTTTTTCTCCAGAATCCTTCAGTTGTTGCTTCTGTTTCAGTTTTCTCCCTTTTGCCAACTGCTTCTGTAGCTCTAGTTCTGCCTCATCTTCTTCAATTACAACTGGGAAGTCAGGACCTTTTGCTTCCTCTACAAAGGAAAAAAGAAAATATTAATTTTGTGCTAGCAAAATATAAAGGCATAACCAAAGTTAAAGCAATGCACACTAAAAGCATATAAAATAAAAAGTAGCAGCAAACAAAGGAAAAATGCATACCTAAATGTATATATATTTCAAGTTGACTTCCTTCCTTTATGCAATACCTCCTGAATAAACAAGTCCTACCATAACATTACCAAGCTAATCAAAGCAGAAACTACAATAAAAATTTTGTTAAGGACCAAATAAGCCATGTAAGTAACCTACTTTAAGTAGTCGACAAATGTAAAAGGCAGTGCCATATATTCACACATAAGTCTGCAATGTCCTGTGGTTTTTCTCCCAAATTAATCTACCAAAATCACAACTAATTCAAGCCAGAAATACTTCTTCAGACTCCAGTAAAAAGGAAATTATGTATGGATCCTTTTCTCATAACAAGTCCAGCAACTGTGAAACACCTTGTAAATATCCACAGATATGACTTGCAAAATAATTAGTTGTTAGCACCACACCTATTATACTACAGAAAAAATACACTAGTTACATCAGCATCAATCTTTTTCTCCTATTTTGTAAATGGGGTCTGGGTGTCATATCAACACTGACCATCACCTACAGCCAATGTTCACATCATGACAGATGAAAAATATTAATACTATGGCTACTACTACAGTTTTACAAGTACAGAAAATATTGCACACAATAACTACACCAATTACATCACAGTCAAAAAACAACACTACAAATTTGAAATATTAACTACACAAGTTACATAATGACAGACAAAAAAAGATGAATACTGCTGTAGTTTAACAAGTACAGAAAACAGTACACACAATGACCACACAAGTTACAGAATGATAAAAATGAGTAGCACTACTACAGTTTCACAAGTACGGGAAAGAGTACTGTTTTACATACAGCTGAATAAAAAATCAGTTATCACCTTCTAAGAAATGTTACTTACACTGTGCAATACTACCATATGAGTAAGACATTCCTTGCACTAAATATACTTTAACACATTTCTGATGTACAGTTCTAGGAATAAATAAATCAGGGATTTTTTTCCAACTGACTATGAGGATAAAAATGGGACACCACAAACAGCTTTTGCTACATGCCCCCCTCACTGTTTAAAATGTGTGCTTGATACAATTCGAAGGACCATAAATGAGTCTGTTAAAAGACCAAGGCTACATGAAGCATTCCTCCTATGAATAATTAGCAGGGTGGACTTGCAAATTACTTTTCAAAGTTTCAGGATGCGCAACACCAGCTCTTATACTTGTGATAGGATTCTGGTCAATATGTACCAGTGTTTTTTGAAAGGATAACCTGTAAATATCAAGTCTTTGTAATCACAAGTTATTCTTTCTTTTCTTTAAATGACCTCCAGAAAGCCATGTACAAAGAAAACAGGATTCAATGGATAACGTCATCTTCCAGTATTAGATTACCTCATGCCACTTATTTTACCCTCTAAATACTACTTAGGGGTATGTTCAGTGACCAGAAATCTTTCAGTACCTTTCAGTTTCTTTATTTCCATTTTTTTGCCACAGCACATGAAGACATTACCTCCTTTTTTCTATTCAAATCTCTCACTGATTCTGAAAGGAATCTACGTGAAATAAGAGAGATGACATTCTTTCTTGAGTTTTCAGTCAGTCACTGCCTGCAATTTTACACAATGACTTTATGTCTTACTGAAGCCAGTACAATGTTATGAATCACAAATGCAGCTAAAACAGAATTTTTTCCCAAAGTTTTAGCTGAATCAGAAATGCCTATATGAAGAACATTGATAAGTTATATTACGACATGGCATAAAACAAAACGAATAATCTTAATTTTTGTCCAGTAAAGCACTGCTGTTACCCATATGAATGCATAAAATTAAGAAGAAATATGAGACATTGCTTGAAGTTACCATATCAGGCCTCTTAAGCATCACATATTATCCAGATATAAAACAGTGCCGATATAGCTGACAACTAAGTTAGATAGTGTAGGAGATGTGCCCAAACTAATTACAACTACAACTTTGAATGCATAAAGTACAGTTGTGTACACTTACCATAAATGTAGATGTTCGAGTGTATTCACTGTTGCAGTCATTACATTTGGGTTATCTGCTTGCAGGTAGCCCTCAGTCGGCCTGATTAACAAAGTCTTGGGTCCTGTGTCGGTTGCTGTCCCTTCTTCCATGACATCAGGTCGTCAGGGGTATAAAACATGCAGCCAACGCCATTACATCAGTTTTTCTTGCCCAGATGTCAGGTGCCCCTCTAATGGGAAGCAATTAAATATAAAAGCACAAAGATATACCTCCAACAAAAGAGCAAATACACCAAAAATGCTTTTAAGCATAGTAAAGGAATGTAGAAGTATAGCCAAAAGAAGCTAGGGGGCTGGAGGGAGGGTAACCAGGACTGCAACAGTGAATAAACTCAGACAGCTACATTTATGGTAAGTGTACACGACTGTACTATGTTCTTTGTGTTTCACAGTTGCAGTCATTACATTTGGGTAGATTCCCAAAGCTATGGTTGGGAGGAGGAATTTAGATAGCATTAAGGCCAGCTATAAGGCCCTGCAAGACTGAGGTGGCAAAGCCAGCTCTGGATTTAGAGAAAATTGGCAAATGATAATGCATGGTGAAATTATGTACAGAACTCCAGATAGCAGCTTCTAGGATATCCCTGGTAGGGACACCTCTGAGAAAGGCTGTAGAGGTAGATGCAGCCCTGGTGGAGTGAGGTCTGATCCCCTGGGGGATAGGTGTTCTGTGGTGCGTATAGCAGAAATGAATGCAATGGCTTATCCATTTAGAAATGGTTTGTTTTGAAATAGCCTTCCCCTCTGCCCCTGCAAGCAAATGCCACCAGCAGTTGTTCAGATTTCCTTTGAGGCTTAGTCCTGTCCAAGTAGAATCTAAGTTGTCTGTGCACATCTAAGGAATGCAGTATCCGTTCCCCTTTATTTTGTGGACTGGGAAAGAAGGTTGGCAAATGAATGAACTGATTAAGAGCCACACTGAATACCACCTTGGGCATGAAGGATGGACTGGTTCTGAGGGACACCCTGTCTGCATGAAAAATGATGAAAGTCTCCACTGCCATAAGGGCCTGTAATTCAGATACCCTTCTAGCTGAAGTTATTGCTAAAAGGAAAGCTGTTTTCCAAGAAAGAAATTTTAAGTCTGCAGTAGCAGCTGGCTCAAAAGGAGGGAGAGTGAGTTTCTCCAAGACAAAGTTAAGGTCCCAGGTTGGGGTTGGAGCTCTCCTGGGTGGTCTCAAATGTTTGGCCCCTCTGAGGAACTGCTTGAGCAGTGGATGAGAGAATAGGGGAGGTTCTGTGTTATAATGAGCTGAAATGGCTGAGGCGTGGATTTTAATGGAGGAAAAAGACAGGCCCTTGTGAAGCATCTCAGTTAAGTTTTGTAAAATCTGAGGTAAATTGGGAGCTGCTGTGCTCATCCCTTGAGATTGGTTCCAGGCACAGAATCTTTTCTATTTTTCAGCATAAGATTTTCTAGTACTAGGCCTCCTTGCCTCTAAAATGATATCCATCACAGGTTTGCTGAGGGATGGTAAAGGAGAGATTAAATAATTAGCCAGACTGCAAGGTTGCAAGGTTCAGTGTTAGAAGCTGAGGGTGCAGAAACTGGTTCTCCTGCTGAGACAGCAGGGAAGGAGTCTGAGGCAGGTGCCATGGAGATAACCATGACACACTGCGCAGGAGGGGGTACCAGTGTTGGCACGGCCAGTCTGGAGCAATCAAAATCACCCTTGGTTTGTCCTGTTTGATTTTTAGTAGTACTTTGGAGAACAGAGCCAGAGGGGGGATGGCATAGACTGATAGGCTTTTCCAGCTGAAGGACAGAGCATCCACTTTCCAGGCTTGTTTGTGGGAAGTCCTTGTGCAAAATTTGTCCAATTGGTAGCTCTAAGGAGAGGCAAACAGGTCTATATCTGGCCTCCCCCATTTGCTTGTCAACATGCTGAAAATCCTTGGTTCCAGTTTCCACTCGCGTGGGTCCATGAGGTTTCTGCTTAGTCCGTCTGCCAGTGTATTTAATTTTCCTGGCAGGAACTGAGCTTGTAGGTGCACTTGGTAGCTCAAGGCTGTGTTCCACAATGCCATGGCTAGTCTGCAGAGGGGGTAAGAATGTGTACCCCTTGCTTGTTTATGTACCACATAACAGAAGTGTTGTCCGTCTTTACCATTAGTTGTCCTGGAAGAATGTGGTCCTTGAAGGCTGTCAGAGCATTCTGTACAGCTAACATTTTTTGACTGATATGCAGGTGCATTTGACTTGGGTTCCATTTGCCTTGAATGCACTTCCCTGCCAGGTGAGCCCCCCCATGCATAGTCTGATGCTCCTGTTGTTAGGGTTTGGGCAGCAGGGGGTGGTGTGAAAGGTAGTCCCTTGTTTTGGTGGCAGGCCTCTGCCCAACAAAGGAACTCTAGGCGTAGGCAAGGTATGATAGTAGTCATTGTTTCTAGGTCTTGAGAATGTTGACACCATAGGCTTTTTAGATACCACTGTAGTTTCCTCATATGCAGTCTTGCATATGGAATTAAAAGAATGCAGGAGGCCATGAACCCAAGGCTTGCAGTATTTGTCTTGCAGATATAGCAGGGTTTTTGTGGCGACTTGTTTGAAGGTTGTCAAATGAATTTGTTTCTCTGACGTGAGGTAAGCCATCTGGGAAGTTGTATTCAAGCTTGCTCCCAGGAATATAATTTATTGACAGGGTAACAGGTATGATTTATTTTTGTTTATGGTGTGCCCAAGACAAGTTAGAACCCTTTGTACAAAGGCCAGATGATTCAAAAGTACATCCTGGCTTTTCTGCCTGAATTAGACAATTGTCCAGGTATGGGTATATTTGAATATTTCTTTGCCTACAAAATGCAATCACTGGAGCTAGGCACTTTGTGAATACCCTGGGCGCAGTAGATAAGCCAAAGGGCAGTGCAGACAACTGATAGTGCGTGTAGCCTGCTTTGAAGCATAGGTATCTTTTGCAAGATTCCCTGATTGGGATGTGCAGGTATGCTTCTTTTAAATCTAGTGCTGCCAACCAGGCATCTTTGCCTAGCATAGGAAGTAATTGGTGAAGAGTCAGCATCTTGAAATTTGGAATCTCCAGAAAGGTGTTTAGAGTAGACAGGTCCAGGATAGGACCCCATGAATTGTCTTTTATGGGTACCAGGAAAAGTCTCAAGTAGAAACCTTGTCCCTTTTCCTCTTCTGGTACCAGTTAAATAGCCACCATGCTTAAGAGAGAAAGTATTTGTTTTTGGGCCTCTGCCCACTGATTTGGGGTAGGTCCGGCCACCCGCTTGGTGATGGCAACGTGTGGAAGTGAAATTTGCATCCCTGGGACACTATATTTAAAACCCATTTGTCCTGGGTAATGAGTTCCCAATTCTTTGCATGAAGTGCAATCTTTCCCCCCAAAGGGGCAGTCAGTTGATAAGTGCTTGGAAATTTTAAAAGGAAGTCATTGAGACAGCTTACCATAGGGGGGAGTCTTATTATTCCCAGATTTGGAAGTGGAGGCCCCCCAATGCTTAGTTCTGTGTGTCCCCTGGGACTGAAACCTGGGGTTTTTGCTGTGTCTGGGTTCGGCTTGAGATGACCTGGAAGGGCTGGAAAGCACTAATTCTTAGGAGGACAGTGTCTATTAAATCTAGCCAGCTGAACTTGTAAAAAATCTTTGACAGTTTGCATAGATTTAGCTTTATATTCCATCTTTTAAGAACTTTTTCAGCCTTGTTGCCAAACAAGTGGTCCTGACTTAAAGGAGCATCCAACAATTTAGCTTTAACATGATCAGGCAAAGATTGCTCCTTAAGCCAAGCATGCCTTCTAAGCACAGACCCAGTAACAGCAGCCCTCTAAAGAATCAAAACCACTAAGCAGTGGGGGGCCTCCACTTCCAAATCTGGGAATAATAAGACTCCCCCCACTGCTTAGTTCTGTGTGTCCCCTTGGACTGAAACCTGGGGTTTTTGTTGTGTCTGGGTTTGGCTTGAGAAGACCTGGAAGGGGCTGGAAAGGACCAATTCTTAGAGGGTCAGTGCCTACTAAATCTAGGAGGCTGAACTTGTAAAAAATCTTTAACAGTTTGCATAGAGTTAGTTTTATCTTCCATCTTTTTAAGAACTTCCTCAGCCTTGCTGCCAAACAGGCGGTCCTGATTTATGGAGCATCCAACAATTTAGCTTTAACATGATCAGGCAAAGATTGCTCCTTAAGCCAAGCATGCCTTCTGAGCACAGACCCAGTAACAGCAGCCCTGCAAGAGGCCTCTAATAAATCAAAACCACATTGCAAAGTATGTTTTCCAACTTGTTCAGCAGAATGCATTAAATCCTGTAATTCTTTATTTTCCACACAGTCAGGAATCAACAATATTTTCTGCTTAAGCAGTCCATTAACATGTTGCTGATACTTTAACATACGAAACTGGCAGTTTAAAGCCCTAATGGCCAAGGTTGCAGAAGTGTAAACCTTCTTACCCCATCTAACCAACGCCCTGGAGTCTCTATCAGAAGGGGTAGGATTCTTAGCAGTAGAAGCCTTAATGCCCGTGGGCCCCTGTGATATAGTCTCTGGATCTGCAATAGGATTTTTAAAAAGGACCTTGTGGGACTCCGGGACCCTGTAGTATCTGTCAGGTTTTCTGGGAGCAGGAGGCAGGGAATCAGGGGCCAAACTAGATTCCGAAAAAGCATCATCAACAATGTCTAGTACAGGAGGAATAGCTAAAGGCCTATGCTGAGGTAGGAGAAGAAAATCCCTAAGCCTCTTTTTTGAATCAGAATAATCCTGGCTTTCCCAGTGGAAATGCTCCCTTAGAGTATGTAAGGTTTCCCCAAAAGAAAAATCCTCAGAAAGGGGAAGCAGAGGGAATGGAGTCCTCTGAATCAGAATCTTCATAAGTAGATAAGGGCAAATCCAGACCATCAGAAGAATCAGAAAAAACAGAATCCTGATCAGAAGATTCATAATCAACTTCAGTCCTAGGCCTCTTAGAAGGGGGGGGGGGTTGGCTACCCCTGATTAGAGTTATTAGATCTTTAGCCATTCTTATCATTTGTTTTTTAGGCATAGAGGCCTGAGAATGTGGCCTGGGCATCGTTTTTTTTAGGCATGAATCGAGATTTAGGCCTAAGTAAAGAAGGTGGTGTCAGTTTAATATGCAAGTCCGTAGGCCTGAATACACCCTCAGAAGCTGGTGCGCCTGCACAGCGGCCGGACCCATCCAAAGTAGAGACATCCGCGGGTTCCATAGTTGAAGAATCTCGTGGCATACCGGACTCCGAATGGGTCTCAGTGGAGGCCTGCGAATCAGAAGTAGCGGGTATCAGGGGCTGCAAAAATGCACCTCACTGAGCACCGGCGAACTGGCGACTGGCGTAGGAGAAGCGTCGTCGGCAGTTTTGGACCTCGGCAGCCTGTCTCCATCTTTATCTTTGCGTTTTTTCGGAATCCTGGTAGTCAGATGGCTTACCGAAGACATTTCTGGATAATTAAACCGAGAACCGAAATATTTAGAGGCGAAAATATACTGACAACAGATAGTGTGCTGATTAAATAAAGCAGAAAACCGACAGCAAGGTACGTCGTGGTCAGGGCCTAGCCAAGGAATACAGTACGAATGAAAATCTTTATGAGGTATTTGCTTTCCACAAGTAAAGCAATTATTAACTTTTACTGACATCGTTAAGGAGCAAGAAAAAGTTTCCCCAACGGGGTACTTGACTTTAATTGAAGACTTCGGTTCTGAAACTCGAAAATGAAAATTTCAGGAGTCTGCCGACTGGCAGTTGCGAACTGCTTCTGCTTCGGGACCGCACGGCAAGAAAGACGGATGTAATGGCATTGGCTGCATGTTTTACACCCCTGACGACCTGACATCATGGAAGAAGGGACAGCAACCGACGCAAGACCCAAGACTTTGTTAATCAGGCCGACTGAGGGCTACCTGCAAGCAGATAACCCAAATGTAATGACTGCAACAGTGAAACACGGAGATCAATGTAATATTTATCAACATTGTAATCAGATTTAAATGCATCATGAAAGACCTTTTAGCAACTTAGTTATCAAAAATCAGAGCAATTCAGTAAAAAAGAAATGGTGATATCTACAACAGTGAAACAATAAAATGATAACAATGTCAAACATTTATAGTCATTTTATTAAAATCATACAAACCGCCTTCGTAGGACAAAAAATTCTGCCTGGCAGTTAGAGAGGGCATTACGTCTCTGAACGGTTAATGAGCTCCTTCCTGTAAACAAGGGTACATGATCTGATTCCATGTACCTTCATTTGATTTCTGTCTGACATTACACAGGTCAGGGAACCTAACATTACTCCTCGGTCGCCCCTGAAAAATTATACTTGTGCCTACTGTTCTTACTTGGTTAACAAATGAATAAATAAAAAGTCTACCAATGACAGAAGCTGTATATAATACAGCACCTTCCATAATATAATTACACAATTGAGCACATCCAATCAAGTTCTTTGCCCAGACTTAAAGATGTTAAAGTCCATTCTTTAAAATAACCAGAGCCTCTTTTTGTTTTAGTTTGTTTTTAGTAATTCTGCTCTGCCTTTTCTCTTTAGTATATCACAGCAATACAGCAGTCTTAATAGCAGTAATACCATTATTAGAATTATGAACTTCAGACAAATAAGCAACAACTGCAGTATTAATATTAGTATTCTGATATTTAACCTTAAACTATGGGTTACAACCTATCTTAGCAACAAAGAAAAGGGCCAGAAAATTGGGTACTGAGCCAACTGAGATTTACAAAGACTTCTCTCTGCTTACCTAGTGTTCTCTAGTCACCAGACTAGAGAGATCACAGATGTGCCTGTCTTTAGGGATGGCTTGCACTTGGCAGATCTTTTTAATTTTATAAACATCGGTCAGACTGCAGCTAAGTTTGTAGGTAGTGGCAACAGTACACATTGCCTACAGTGGTGATTCATCTAGTCAGTAAATAGTACTCTGCATTCAAATAAGGGTTGCTGATTACTTGGTGACCAATTAGAAAGGAATGCAAAGTGAGCTAATAAGTGCAGCAGCTGGGAAAATTCAGATTTGGGAGAGGGCTTTAAAAAATCCTGCTGAAAGTAAACTATTTGCACATGTAAACACCCAATGCAAAAATGTGATTCAAAAACACTTTGAATCCCAAGCAGAAGCAATTTAATAAAGTTTTTAATGGCTCTTTGTATGCATTCAAACTAAACAGAAACAAGACTTCACAAAGTACAGTTTTGTACCTACCATAAATGTAGATGTCCGAGAGGTATGCATCTGCAGTCCTAACATATGGGTTGTCCTGCCTCAGGCAGCCCTTCGGTCGGCCGGATTCCAAAATCTGGGTCTGGCCTCGGCTGATGTCGCACTTCACCCGACGTCATAGCTGCTGTCAATTGGGTATAAAGGCATCAGCCGACGCCATTTTCCTCAGTGTTTCTTGCCCCAGATGCCAGGTGCCCTCTAGGGAGGCTAAATTTGGATAAATGCAAATGATTCCAAACAGTAGAGAGCAAATAAAAATAAACATGTATATACATATATACAAATACACCATAATAGATTCCCCCAGCCAGCTACAGGATGGGCAAATACCCTAGGAGTACCACAGAGGGGAAGGAGGGTGGGTAATCCTGACTGCAGATGCATACCTCTCGGACATCTACATTTATGGTAGGTACAAAACTGTACTATGTCCTTCAAGGATGCATCTGCAGTCCTAATATATGGGTAGAATACCATAGCCAAACTGGGGGAGATGGCACTAAGAAGATTATGGTGTAGTTAAGATCCCTTGCAAAACAGCAGTGGCAAAACCTGCTCGGGATCTGGAGTATAAAGGAAGATTATAATGCTTGGCAAATGTATGCACGGAGCTCCAAGTAGCAGCCTCTAAAATGTCTTTGGTAGCCACTCCTCGTAAGAAAGCTGTAGTAGTGGCTGTAGCCCTTGTGGAGTGAGGTCTGATGTTTTCTGGAGTTGTCTTTCCATGAAAAGAGTAACAAAATCTAATGCAATTTCCTATCCATTTTGAGATTGTCTGTTTTGAAATTGCTTTTCCTTCCATTCCTGTTGCATATACCACCAGAAGCTGGTCAGTTTTTCTATTGTTCTTGGTTCTGTCCAGGTAGTAGCACAATTGTCTGTGCACATCCAAGGTATGCAGTAGTCTTTCCCCCCTGTTCTGTGGGTTGGGGAAGAATGTTGGTAGGTGGATTGCTTGGTTTAATGATACCCTGGAGACCACCTTTGGCATAAAAGTAGGATTAGTCCTCAAAGACACTCTATCCTGATGGAAGATAAGGAAGGGCTGTACTGCCATTAATGCCTGTAATTCAGAAACCCTTCTTGCTGAAGTGATTGCAAGCAGGAAAGCAGTTTTCCAAGATAAGAACTGTAATTCTGCTGTTGCTGCTGGTTCAAAAGGGGGAAGTGTTAACTTTTCTAACACAAAGTTCAGGTCCCATGTAGGCAAAGGTGGCTTCCTTGGAGGCTTTACATTTTTAATTCCTCTCAGAAACTGCCTGAGTAGAGGATGAGAGAAGACTGGAGGATCCATGTTGTATTCTGCTGAAATTGCTGATGCATGAATCTTAATGGAGGAGTAAGACAGGCCATTGTGGAAAAGCTCTGCTAAATATTCCAGGATGTTAGCTATGTTTGCCAATGATGCATTTTCTCCTTTTGCTGCGCTCCAAATGAGGTATCTTTTCCATTTTGCTGAATAAGTTTTCCTTGTGGAGGGTCTGAGCCTCCAGGATAATGTCTTTAACCCTTTGCGATAAATCTGGGTTATTTTGTTTTATGTAATGTTCCAAGCAGCTAGCTGCAGTGTTTTCAAGTTTGGATGCAGGATTTTGAAGTTGTTCTGTGTTAGCAGTAAAGGAACTAGAGGTAGAGGCCATGCGTGTGCCCGAGACATACTCCTCAGTAGCGGGTACCAATGCTGCCTCGGCCAGTCTGGAGCTATCAGGATGATCCTTGGGTGATCTTCTTTGATCTTCAGTAGCACTTTGTGCATCAAAGGAAGAGGTGGGAATGCATATGCTGTCAGGTTTTCCCAACTGAAGGATAGGAGTCCACCTTCCAAGCAAGTGGGTGGTATGTCCTTGTGCAGAATTTTCTCAATTGGTGGTTGTGTGGGGATGCGAACAGGTCTATTTCTGGTAGTCCCCATTTCTTTGTAATGGATTTGAAGATGTCTGGATGCAGCATCCATTCGTGGGCATCCGTGGTAGTTCTGCTTAAGATGTCTGCTAGTATATTTTCTTTCCCTGGCACAAATATGGCCTGGAGCTGAATGTTGAGGTTCAGGGCCACATTCCAGAGGTCCATTGCCATCCGGCATAGAGGGTATGAATGTGTGCCTCCCTGTTGGTTGATATACCACATAACTGTGGTGTTGTCCGTCCTTATCAGCAAATGACCTTGTTGAAGAAACGGTCTGAATGTCTGAATTGCCTGTTTTACCGCCAGCATCTCTTTTTGATTTATATGTAGGTTCAGCTGGTCTTGTGTCCATAAGCCTTGTATGTACTTGTCCACCATGTGTGCCCCCCAACCGAGGTCTGAGGCGTCCGTGGTGATAGTCTGGCTTGGGTGAGGGCTGTGGAAAGGCAGTCCTTTGTTCAATTGACAGGCCTGAGCCCACCACTGGAATTCTTGCTTCAGGCATGGAATTATTGGAATTTGGGCTTCTAGGCTGTGCTTGTGCTGAGACCACAAATTCCTTAGGTACCACTGCAAAGTACAGTTTTGTACCTACCATAAATGTAGATGTCCGAACAGGATAGCATCTGCAGTCATAACAAATGGGTTGTCCTGTCGTCAGGCAGCCCTTCGGTCGGCCGGATTCCAAAGTCTGGGTCCGGCTTCGGCTGATGTCGCACTTCACCCGACGTCATCTCTGCTGGTCTCCGGGTATAAAGGCATCAGCCGACGCCATTTTCCTCAGTGTTTCTTGCCCCAGATGCCAGTTGCCCTCTTGGTAAGCTAAATTTTGGATAAATGCCAATGTTTCCAAAAAAGTAGAAGGCAAACACAAAAAATAATAATGTATGTACATATATACAAACAAATACACCATAAGAGACTCCCTCCCCAGCTAGCTATTAGGAGGGTAAATACCCTAGGAGTACCACAGAGGGGAAGGAGGGTGGGTAATCCTGACTGCAGATGCTATCCTGTTCAGACATCTACATTTATGGTAGGTACAAAACTGTACTATGTCCTTCAAGGATGCATCTGCAGTCATAACAAATGGGTAGAATACCATAGCCAAACTAGGGGAGGAGGAAGAAGAATTATGGTGTAGTTAGGATCCCTTGCAGTACAGCAGTGGCAAACCCTGCTCGGGATCTAGAGTACAGAGGTAAATTATAATGCTTGGCAAATGTATGCACGGAGGTCCAAGTAGCCGCCTCAATAATGTCCTTGGTTGCCACTCCTCGTAAGAAAGCTGTGGTAGTGGCTGTAGCCCTTGTAGAATGAGGTCTTATGTTCTGTGGAATTGGTTTTCCGTGGTAGGAGTAATAGAATCTTATGCAATTTCCTATCCATTTGGAGATTGTCTGTTTGGAAATTGCTTTTCCTTCCCTTCCTGTTGCATAGGCTACTAAAAGCTGGTCAGTTTTTCTGTCACCTTTGGTTCTGTTCAGGTAGTAGCGTAACTGTCTATGTACATCCAAGGTATGCAGCAGTCTTTCCCCTGTTCTGTGGATTGGGAAAGAAGGTAGGTAGGTGGATTGCCTGGTTTAAAGACACTCTGGATACCACCTTAGGCATAAATGTAGGATTAGTTCTCATGGACACCCTATCTTGATGGAAGATTAGGAAGGGTTGTACTGCCATTAAGGCCTGTAGTTCAAACCCTCCTTGCTGAAGTAATTGCCAGTAGGAAAGCAGTTTTCCATGATAGGTGTTGAAGATCTGCTGTTGCTGCTGGTTCAAATGGAGGGAGTGTCAATTTTTCTAGCACAAAGTTCAAGTCCCATGCTGGTAATGGTGGTTTCCTAGGAGGTTTTACATTCTTGATCCCTCTGAGGAACTGCCTGAGTAGAGGATGCGAAAAGACAGGTGGATCGAAGCTGTATTCTGCTGAAATAGCTGATGCATGTATCTTGATGGAGGAATAGGACAGGCCTGTATGTAGAAGCTCTGCCAAGTACTCCAGGATGTTAGCAATATCTATGTTCGACACATCTTTTCCTCTTTCATTACTCCAAATGACAAATCTTTTCCATTTTCCTGCATAGTTCCTTCTGGTTGAAGGTCTGCGGGCTTCAAGGATAATGTCTTTAACCCTTTGGGATAGATCTGGGATAGTTGCTGCTATGTGATGTTCCAGGCAGTCAGTTGCAAGGTTTTTAGGTTTGGGTGCATGATGTTGTAGTTGTTCTGAGTTAACATCAAAGGCATCAGGGGTATTGACCACATTCTCCCCTGAGACATGCTCCTCAGCAATGGATACCAGTGTTGTCTTGGCCAATTCGGAGCTATCAGGATTATCCTTGGGCGTTCCTCTTTGATTTTCAGTAGTACCTTGTGCATCAAAGGAAGAGGTGGAAATGCATATGCTGTCAGGCCTTTCCAACTGAAGGATAGAGAGTCCACCTTCCATGCAAGTGGGTGGTATGTCCTTGTGCAGAATTTTTGAGCTGGTGATTGAGTGGGGATGCGAATAGGTCTATTTGTGGCATTCCCCATTTCTTTGTGATGGCCTTGAAGATGTCCGGTGTAGCATCCATTCGTGAGCATCCGAGGTGGTTCTGCTTAACATGTCTGCTAGGGTGTTTTCTTTTCCGGCACAAATATTGCCTGTAACTGGATGTTGTAGCTCAGAGCCATATTCCAAAGGTCCAGAGTCATTCTGCATAGGGGTATGAATGAGTACCTCCCTGTTTGTTGATGTACCACATGACTGTGGTGTTGTCTGTCCTTATCATTAAATGGCCTTCTTTGAGGAATGGTCTGAATTTCTGGATTGCTAGTTTTACTGCCAGCATTTCTTTTTGGTTTATGTGCAGGTGCAGCTGGTCTGGAGTCCACAATCCTTGTATGCATTTGTCCAACATGTGCTCCCCAGCCTAGGTCTGAGGCGTCCGTTGTGATGGTTTGGCTTGCTTGAGAGTTGTGGAAGGGCAAGCCTGGGTTTGACTGGCATGCTTGAGCCCACCATAGGAACTCCTGTTTCAGGCATGGGATTAGTGGGATTTCGGTTTCTAAGCTGTGCCTGTGTTGAGACCATAAATTCTTTAGGTACCACTGTAGCTTTCTCATATGCAGTCTGGCATGTGGGACCAAGATTATGCATGATGCCATGAAGCCCAAGGCCTGCAGTACTTTTCTTGCTGTTAGTTTGTTCTGCTTTGTTAATGCTAAGAAGTAAAGAGGGAGTTGTTTTGTTTTTCTGCAGTTAGGAATGCCATTTGTTTTGCTGTGTCCAATTCCACCCAAGAATGTTCTTGTTTGGGATAGTATCAGTCTTGACTTTTGTAAATTGACTGTGTATCCCAGGGCTTGTAGTAAGCAAATGACTCTTTGTAAATCTGTTGTCAGCTTGCTTTTGTTGTCCGCTTGTAACAGGCAGTCGTCCAGGTATGGATAAATTTGGATTCCCTGTAGCCTGCAGTGAGCGATTACTGATGCCAGGCATTTTGTGAATACTCTGGGCAGTAGATAAGCCAAAGGGCAATGCTGAGAATTGATAATGCTCTGATCCTGCAAGAAATCTGAGGTATCTTCTGCAATTTGGTCGTATGGGGACGTGCAGGTATGCCTCCTTGAGATCTAGAGTTACCAGCCAACACTCCTTGCCCAGCATGGGAAGAAGCTGCTGTAGGGTCAGCATTTTGAATTTTGGGACAATGATGTATGTGTTTAAGACGGACAGGTCGAGAATAGGTCTCCAACTTTTCTCTTTTCTTGGTACTAGGAAGAGTCTGGAGTAGAATCCTTTGCCCTGTTCTGTTATTGGTACTCTTTCCACAGCTCTTATCTTTGTTAATTGCGCTATCTGCTTTAGAGCTTCTGTTTTTGATTTGGAGGTAGGTTTGGCATTCCTCTTTTTTACTGGTAAGGTGAGGAAGTGGAACCTGTAGCCTTGGTCTATGGTTTGCAAAATCCACTTGTCTTTTGTGATATAGTGCCAATTTTTCGAAAATAAGGCTAACTTTCCGCCTAAAGGTGCTGTTATTTGCTCCCTGGTAGGCGGTGTCAGAGCCAAGTCACTGTGATTGTCCTGTTGCAGTGGCAGTGGTTGTGTCTGTGCCTCAGTTATTGCCTTGCCACTGTCGTCCTCTGTAGGCACCTCCTCTGGATTGATTTCTGCCTCTAGACCGTCTATTCCTGCCTCTGAGATTTTGAGGAGTCTGGAAAGGACCAATTTTGGCAGGCCAGTTCCTGCTAAACCTTGGGGCTGAACCTGTAAGAAATCCTTAACTGTTTGTACAGATTTTGCCTTCTCTTCCATTTTCTTCATTACTTGCTGAGCAGGTGTACCAAATAGACTGGCCTTATCCATAGGAGCATCTAACAGCTTTGCTTTAACATGATCCGGCAAGACCTGTTCTTTCAACCATGCATGCCTTCTTATCACTGTGCCAGTCATGGCTGATCTAAATGAAGCCTCCAGTGCATCATAGCCACATTTTAAAGAATGGTTACTAACCTGCTGAATGCTATTCACCATTTCTAAAACATATTTCTTATCTAAGGAGTCATCAGTGGACAACTTCTTAGTTAACTGATCAAGCATAAACTCTTGGTATTGGATCATATGAAACTGACAGTTTAAAGCTCTAGCTGAGAGAGTAGCAGAGGTGTAAACTTTCCCCCCCCATCTCTCTAAGGACCTGGATTCCCTTTCAGAAGGAATAGGGTTTTTTGCTGAGGTCGAGGCTACTGCCTTAGGCCCCTGGGATATAGTCTCAGGATCTGCAAGTGGGGCCTTGTATAGGTGGTGATGAGTGTCTGGCACCCTGTAAAATCTATCTGGTTTGGCAGGGGCTGGAGGTAAAGTATCAGGAGCAGTGCAAACATCATTAAATGCATCATCCACAACAGGCAGTACTGGAGGTATAGCTAAGGGCCTATGTTGTGGTAAGTGCAGAAATGTCCTAAGCCTTTTTCTGGAATCTGAGAAATCTTGTCCCTGCCATTGGAATTGTTCTCTCATGGCATGTAAGGTTTCCCCAAAGGAAAATTCCTCTGGTGGAGAGGCAGATGGAATGGATTCCTCAGCATCGGAATCTTCATAAGTAGAAAAAGGAGCCTCTGGCTGATCTGAAATGTCTGAGTCATCCGAAGAATCATCAGAGGACACTGGCTCGGGGGGCTCTGCTCTAGGTCTCTTTTCTGGGGGCTGAGAGGCCCTGTCTGGGTGAGATTGGGATCCCCTAATTAAGGATATTAAATCCTCTGCCAGAGTAAGCATTTGTGAACCAGAAGTGGGCCTGTGTGAGGGGGACTTAACAGGCACCGATTTAACAGTTTTGGCTGCTTTAGCCCTGGCAAAGGCCTTAATAGATATGGCTGCAGGAGGCCTAGCAGCACCACGTGCTGGGGTAGAGACATCCAAAGGAATGGTGTCTGATAAATCACTAGGAACCACAGTAGTAGGCAAAACTTCTGAGGCCGATTCAACTAAGGTAGCAGGAGCCTCAGTAGTAGTCATGGATTCGGCTGAAGATTGACCGGTTTCGGTTTCGCTGAAACCGAGACACTCGCTTGCTTAACCGTGGTTTCGCCGAAACCGCGGACCGCCAGTGTCGGTCTTTTCTTTGCTTTTAACAATTTGGGTAGTCGGAGGATCCAACGGCATAATGTACGCAAAATCTGAGCGAAAAACTGTTCAGCAAACTCCGACCGGCCTAAGCGTGTCGGTTGAAGGAAGCACAGGCGAACAGGCTGCTACGTCGTGGTCTGGGCCTAAGCAAGGCAGGCAGTAAGAGTGGAAATCTTTATGAGGTATTTGTTTCCCACAAGTTAAACAGTTATTGACTTTTCTGACATCGGCTGAGGCAAGAAAGAGTCCCCAACGGGTACTTAGCTTTTAGAAGTCTTCAAGTAGTATTCGGTAGTAGTAATCTCTGGATCTGACCGACCGGCACTTGCGAACAGCTTCTGCTTGGCGCCGCGGCAAGAAAGACGGAGGAAAATGGCGTGGGCTGGTGCCTTTATACCCGAAGACCAGCAGAGATGACGTCGGGTGAAGTGCGACATCAGCCGAAGCCGGACCCAGACTTTGGAATCCGGCCGACCGAAGGGCTGCCTGACGACAGGACAACCCATTTGTTATGACTGCAGATGCATCCTTGAAGGACATCTTCCTCATATGTAGTCTGGCATGTGGAATCAATATTATGCAGGATGCCATGTAACCCAGGGCTTGCAGGACTTTCCTTGCTGTAAGCTGGTTCTGCGTTGTTAATGCCATGAAATAGAGTGGTAGTTGCTTTTGCTTTTCTGCTGTGAGGAATGCCATTTGATTTGATGTGTCCAGTTCTGCACCCAAGAAAGTTATCCTTTGGGATGGTGTCAGCCTTGACTTTTTTATGTTGACTGTGTATCCCAGGGCTTGCAGTAGGTGAATAACCTTTCTCAAATCTTTTGTTAATTTGTTTTTGTTGTCCGCTTGTAACAGGCAGTCGTCCAGGTATGGATATATTTGAATTCCCTGAAGCCTGCAATGAGCAATTACTGATGCCAGGCATTTCGTGAATACTCTGGGCGCAGTAGATAAGCCAAAAGGCAATGCTGAGAATTGATAACGCTCTGATCCTGCAAGAAATCTGAGGTATCTTCTGCAATCTGGTCGTATGGGGACGTGCAGGTATGCCTCCTTGAGATCTAGAGTCACCAGCCAAGACTCCTTGCCCAGCATGGGAAGAAGTTGCTGTAGGGTCAGCATCTTGAATTTTGGAACAATGAGATATGTGTTCAAAGCGGACAGGTCGAGAATAGGTCTCCATTGGTTTTCCTTTCTTGGTACCAGGAAAAGTCTGGAATAAAATCCTTGTCCTTGTTCCATAGACGGTACCTTTTCTATAGCTCTCATCCTTAGTAAGTGGTCGATTTGTTCTAGAGCGTTTGTTTTTTGGTTTGGTGGTAGGTTTGGCATTCCTCTCTTCCTTGGTAGAGTATGGAAGTGAAACCTGTAACCTTTGTCTATTGTCTGTAAAATCCATTTGTCTCCTGTAATGTAATGCCAGTTTACTGAAAATAAGGCTAGCTTTCCGCCTAAGGGTGCTTCTAGTTGTTCCCTGGTAGGCGGTATCAGAGCCAAGTCACTGTGACTGTCCTGTGGAAGTGGTAGTGGCTGGATCTGTGGCAGTACTTCTGGTTGTTAGGCTGCCACTGACGCCCCTGTAGGCACCTCTGGATTGACCTCTGCCTCTTGGGCCTATTTCTGCCTCTCTGTGCTCTGGTGGTGTCTGGAAAGGACCAATTCTTCAAAGGCCAATTCCTACTAAACCTCGGAGGCTGGACCTGTAAGAAATCCTTGACTGTTTGGACAGATTTTGCTTTTTCTTCCACCTTCTTTAACACTTGCTGTGCAGGGGAGCCAAACAAACTGTGTTTTTCCATGGGAGCATCTAGGAGCTTTGACTTTACATGGTCTGGTAAGGATTGCTCTTTTAACCATGCATGCCTTCTGATCACTGTACCAGTCATAGCTGATCTAAAGGAAGCCTCCAGTGCATCATAGCCGCATTTTAAGGAATGATTACTGACCTGCTGAGTGTTATGTACCAAATCCTGAAGGGACTTACGGTCTAAAGGTTCAGGAGAGGACAGTTTTTTGGTTAGCTGTTCTAATAAAAATTCCTGATACTGAATCATGTGGAATTGACAGTTCAAGGCCCTAGCCGAAAGAGCATCAGAAGTATAAACTTTTTTACCCCATCTCTCTAATGCCCTAGATTCTCTTTCAGAGGGGAGGGGGTTTGTGGCAGAGGCAGCTGCTACAGCTTTGGGGCCCTGTGAAATAGTTTCAGGATCTGCAATAGGAGCCTTATACAAGTGATCATGTGTGTCCGGAACCCTGTAGTATCTGTCGGGCTTAGCAGGGGCCGAGGGAAGAGAGTCAGGGGCAGTACAAGCATCATGAAATGCATCATCCACAACTGTAAGTACTGGAGGAATGGCTAAAGGCCTATGCTGTGGCAAATGTAAAAAGGTCCTAAGCCTTTTCCTAGAATCTGAAAAATCCTGGCCCTGCCATTGAAATTGTTCTCTCATAGCATGCAAAGTTTCCCCAAAAGAAAATTCCTCAGGAGGAGAGGCAGAAGGAATGGAGTCTTCTGCGTCAGAGTCCTCATATGGAGAATAAGGGCCTTCTGGAGGATTCGAGTTTTCTGAATCATCAGAGGAATAATCTGTAGAAACTGGCTCAGGGGGCTCTGCACTAGGCCTCTTCTCTGGAGGGGGATGAGAGGCCCTGTCAGGGTGAGGTTGGGATCCCCTGATCAAAGAAATGAGATCCTCTGCCAGGCTAAGCATTTGGGTACTAGAGCTAGGCCTGTGTGAGGGGGTTTTAGCAGGCAAGGCCTTAGAAGATTTAGCTGCTTTAGCCCTAGAAAAAGCCTTGATAGACATGGATGCAGGGGGCCTAGCAGCTCCACGTGCAGGAATAGATATGTCTATGGGAATAGTATCTGATAAATCCTGAGAGCCTGCAGCAGCAGGTGGAAATTCAGTAGCAGATTCAGCCATGCTGGATGAGTCCTCGGTTGCAGGAGGCATGCTTTCGGCCGAAGGAAGAACCGAGGACTTGGTTTCAGCCGAAACCGCGGACCGCGAATGTCGGTCCTTTTCCTTATGCTTTTTAGCTAATAGTGAAGTCAGAGTCTCCGACGGCATGGTGTAAGCAAAAGCGGGGCCGAAAAACTCCTCTGCAAACTCCGACCGACGTCTAAGTGTCCGTCGGTTGAAGGAAGCACAGGCTAGACAAGCTGCTACGTCGTGGTCTGGGCCTAAGCAAGGAAGGCAGTAAGAGTGGAAATCCTTATGAGGTATTTGTTTCCCACAAGTTAAACAGTTATTTACTTTTTCTGACATCGGCTGAGGCAAGAAAGAGTCCCCAACGGGGTACTTAGCTTTTTAGAAGTCTTCGGTAGTAGTAATCTCTGGTTCTGACCGACCGGCACTTGCGAACAGCTTCTGCTTCGGGCGCCACACGGCAAGAAAGACTGAGGAAAATGGCGTCGGCTGATGCCTTTATACCCAATTGACAGCAGCTATGACGTCGGGTGAAGTGCGACATCAGCCGAGGCCAGACCCAAACTTTGGAATCCGGCCGACCGAAGGGCTGCCTGAGGCAGGACAACCCATATGTTAGGACTGCAGATGCATCCTTGAAGGACATCAATACTGCAGGGCAGCAACAACACATAGGAGTTATGTACTTACCATAACTTGGCAACTCTATTGCCCATTTTCATCCTTCCTTACTGATGCATCTCAGATCTGACCTTCGGATCTGACATGGCAGCATTTCCAAGATTTTGGATCCTAGTCTCAAGCTCTTCCCACAATGCATCACACCATCCCTAACTCCTGAGATAGAGTTTGCTGCCTAGTGATTTATAAAGACAGGACAGATAAGGAAAAGCTTAAGGCTCAAATAAGGAACATGAAAGTTTCTATATCATCCAACATCCCTCTAGGAATGACAAGTCCGGGGGATGGCTGGGAGGGAAGGTGAGGAAGAAAGAAAATGGACAACACAGATGCCAAGTTATGGTAAGTACATAACTCCTAAATCTGATGTTGTCCTTTTCATTCTTCCTCACTGATGGGACAGAGTCCCCAGCAACACAACTCTTGCCCCCCCCCCCCCACCAAAAAAAAAGATATGCTGGAGCATTGTCGAACCAAAAGGAACTCTGCTTTTGAAGAGAATACCCAACTTATAATGTGCCACAAAGTTATGAAACTTTGGTTAAAGTGGCTGCAGCACAAATATCAACAGAAGCTCTGGAAGAAAAAGTAGATAAGATAGTCAAGGATCTGGTAGAATGGGCTCTAAGATGAAGCAATTTCAAACCATTTTAGAAAAAAAATCAGCGAAATACAGTCAGTAATCTATTTGGCCACGGTAATATTGGACACTGCATGAACTAAGCGGTTAGTAGAAAAGGACACACAGCTGGACAGACCTTTTGTACTGTCTGGTCCTGACAGGTATAAACGTAATTGTATATGAACATCAAGAAGGTGCAACATCTGTTCACTGCAATCAGAAAAATTGGGAAAAATAGCTGGCAATCATATGGACTGATTAATGTTCAACTCTGTGTCTACTTTGGTCATAAAGGAGGGATTAGTCCAGAGGAACACCTTCTCTTGATGGAAATGAATGTAAGGAGACTTGGCAAACAAGATCTGAAGCTCCAAAATTCATTATATCAATGTAGTTGTCACCAAAAAGAATGTTTTCCATGAAAGAAATTCATAACAGAATTGCACACCATTTCTAGAGTTCCTATGTCAATCCCTGAAATATAAACGCGAGATCTGAAGGTGAAGAGGGGTCTTTCACAGGAGGTCCAATGCAGAAAGATTCCTTTCAAGAAAAACTTTACATAATCTGGAAATCATCACAGGAAGGAATTTGTTCCTAAAATGAAAAATCTATATAGCTGTCAAGGAAGGGAAACATGGCAGAAAAAAAAAATTGAAAAAGGACCAATGTTCTTATTGGAGGTCCTTAAGGATATCTTTTCCATTTGCTTTTCTAGACTTCTCTCCTGGGAAGCCAAAAAGTGCAACAAACAGTTTAATGAGGCTGGACCATCATACTAGCATCTTCAACTGGTGAGATAGGGAATCCAGAATGGACTCCCGAACCCTATAGAAGATTTCAAATGAGACCAAAAAGAGAAACCATACCTGATAAGGCCAGAAGGGGGTAATGAGGATAAAGTACAGTTTTGTACCTACCATAAATGTAGATGTTCAAGTGCTCATACAGCTGCAGTCATTACAGATGGGTTATCCTACCGTCAGGCGGGTCCTCGGTCGGCCGAATTCCAAAGTCTAGGTCCGGCGTCAGTTGTCGTCGCTTTTTCCCTGACGTCAGTGCGGCAGGGGTATAAAAGAGGCAGCCAATGCCATCTTCTTCAGTTTTTCTTGCCCTAGATGTCAGGTGCCCCCAGAAGGAAGGCAAAACATAAATTTATGTAATCATGCAATATAGAATAATCAAAAAACATTAGTTGCAAGCAAATACACCATAAAAGAATACCCCAAATAGGTTGTATGAGAAGGTGTTTGTCATAAGGCCTGTCCTAAGAGGGGACGGAGGGGGGGTAACCTGGACTGCAGCTGTATGAGCACTCGAGCATCTACATTTATGGTAGGTACAAAACTGTACTATGCTCATCGTGCATACAGCTGCAGTCATTACAGATGGGAAGAATCCCAAAGCTAAGTAGGGGTGGCAGGCACTAAGTGGAACTAGGAGGAGCAAGGATGCCCTGCAAGACTGCTGTGGCAAATCCCGCTCTAGATTTAGAGTACAGTGGAAGGTGATAGTGCTTGTAGAAAGTGTGCACTGAACTCCAAGTGGCTGCTTCCAAAATGTCCTTGGTAGGGACCCCCCTGAGGAAAGCTGCAGAGGTAGCTGTGGCCCTGGTAGAGTGGGATCTGATGCATGTAGGCACAGTTTTTCCATGAAATGAGTAACAAAAGCATATGCAGTGGGCTATCCACTTTGAGATTGTCTGTTTGGAAATAGCCTTTCCTTGAGCACCTGTAGCATAGGACACAAAGAGTTGCTTGGATTTCCTGAATGGCTTTGTCCTGTCCAAATAATAACAAAGTTGTCTGTGAGTGTCCAAGGAATGTAGTAGTCTTTCCCCTTTGTTTTGTGGATTAGGATAAAAGGTAGGTAAGTGGATAGTCTGAATCAAAGCTACACTGGATACTACCTTTGGCATAAAGGTAGGGTTGGTTCGTAAGGAAACTGTCCTGATGGAAAATGATGAAAGGTTGCACAGCCATGAGGGCCTGTAGCTCCAAAACCCTGCGTGCTGAGGTGATAGCCAGAAGGAAGGCTGTTTTCCATGACAAGTATTGTAGTTCTGTTGAAGAAGCTGGCTCAAGGAGGAAGGGTCAGCTTTTCTAATACGAAGTTGAGGTCCCAAGCAGGGACTGGTGGTTTCCTTGGGGGTTTTATATTCTTTGCCCCTCTGAGGAACTGCCTTAAGTGAGGATGAGAGAATAAAGGAGGATCTGTGTTGTATTGTGCAGAAATGGCTGAAGTGTGGATTTTGATGGAGGAGAAGGAAAGTCCACTGTTTAACATCTCAGCTAGGTACTGTAAAATTTGAGGTAAATTTATTACCCAAGGATTCTGGCCCTTTTCTTGATTCCAGGGACAAAATCGTTTCCATTTGGCGGAGTAGGCTTTTCTAGTAGAAGGTCTTCTGGCCTCCAAGATGACATCCTGCACCTCCTTGGAGAGGAGGGTCTGTTGGGAAATCAAGGAATTCTCCATGCAGCTAGATTTAGGGTTTTGAGCTGGCTGTGAAGGGTTTTGTAGTTGTGCTGGGACAACAGAAGAGGGACTAGAGGTAGGATCCATGGTGGGGAATGTATCAGGCTCTTCAGGAGCGGATACCAGTGTTGTCTTGGCCAGTCTGGAGCAATGAGAATAATTTTCGGCCTCTCTGCTGTGGCTTTTAATAGAACTTTGGGCAGCAGAGGAAGAGGCGGAAAGGCATAGACTGTCAGCGTTGTCCAATTGAAAGAAAGTGCGTCCACTTTCCAGGCCTGTGGATGATAGGTCCTTGAACAAAATTTTTTCAACTGGTAATTTCTGTGGGTAGCAAAAAGATCTAGGTCTGGCTGTCCCCATGCCGGAGTTATCTTTGTGAAAACTTGAGGATGCAACTTCCATTCGTGTGGATCTGTCATATTTCTGCTTAGGCTGTCTGCCAGTGTGTTTTCCTTCCCTGGCAGGAATTGTGCCTGTAGTTGAATTTGCAATTCCAGCTTGCCTGCACAGGGGGTATGAATGAGTTCCCCCCTGTTTGTTTATGTACCACATCACTGTGGTTGTCTGTCCTTATCAATAGCTGGCCTGGATGCAGTAGGTCTTTGAAGGTCATAATAGCATTTTGCACGGCTAGCATTTCCTTTTGGTTGATGTGTAGGTGCTTCTCTTTTTGGGACCATTTTCCCTGAATGCACTGATCTGTCATGTGTGCTCCCCAGGTGTAGTCTGAGGCGTCTGTTGTGATGATTTGAGTTGCTTGAGGTACACAGAAAGGGAGACCTGTGTTTCTTTGGCATGCTTGAGGCCACCACTGAAATTCCTTTTGAAGGCATGGAATGAGCGGTATAATTGTTTCCAAGCTGTGGCTGTGTTGAGACCATACGTTTTTTAGGTACCACTGAAGTTTCCTCATATGCAGCTTTGCACATGGGATTAGTAGGATGCAAGATGCCAGGAATCCCAGAGCCTGCAGGACTTTCCTTGCAGTCAGCCTGGTGAAGGTTGCCATTTTGCTGAAGTATTGAGACAGATGCCCTTGTTTGTCTGGCGTGAGGTAGGCCATCTGGGTGGTTGTATTCAGGCTGGCACCCAGGAAAATTATTTGTTGAGAGGGTATTAGTTTTGATTTCTTTTTGTTGACTGTGTATCCCAGAAAGTTCAACAGTTTTATTACAAACGCCAGGTGTTTCAGTAGTATGTCCTTGCTGTCCGCTTGGATCAGGCAGTCATCCAGATATGGGTAGATTTGTATTCCTTGTAGTCTGCAGAAGGCGATTACTGATGCCAGGCATTTCGTAAATACTCTGGGCGCAGTAGATAAGCCAAAGGGCAATGCAGAGAATTGATAATGGGTTGAACCTGCAAGAAATCTGAGGCATCTTCTGCAATCTTGTCTGATAGGGACATGCAGGTATGCCTCCTTGAAGTCCAGTGTTACCAGCCAAGACTCCTTGCCCAGCATGGGAAGAAGCTGCTGTAATGTGAGCATCTTGAATTTTGGTACCTGCAGATATGTGTTTAGGATGGATAGGTCTAAGATAGGTCTCCAATCTTTGTCTTTCCTTGGTACCAGGAATATTGTGGAATAAAACCCTTGACCTTGTTCTTTTGCAGGTACCTCTTGAATCGCTTTCATGCCCATGAGAGCTGAAACTTGTTTTTGTGCCTCTGCCCTTTGATTTTGTGGCAGGTTTGGCATGCCTCTCATTTTTGGAAGGGTGTGAAAGTGGAACCTGTAGCCTCTGTCTATAATGTCCAGAATCCATTTGTCTTTTCTAACAATATGCCAATATTTTGAGAATAATGCCAGTTTTCCGCGCAAAGGTGCTGCCATTAAAGCTTTGCTTGGCAGGTATAGGGGGAAGTCATTGTGTCCATTTTCTAAATGACTGTGATCTATCTTCTCCACCTCTTGGGGTTGGTGCTTGCCACTGTCTGGCTCTGAAAGATCCTTGAGGTTGCCCTCTACCCCTTGGCGCCTGTATCTGCCCTTTGAGGTCTGTCCATGGCTGGAAAGGACCAATTTTTTGAAGGCCAGTTTCTGCTGAAACGTGGAGGTTGTACCTGCAGGAAATCTTTCACTGTTTGCATTGATTTCGCTTTTTCCCCCATTTTCTTTAGTACCTCCTCAGCTTTAACACCAAACAATACATCGTTTTGAAGAGGTGCATCTAATAATTTAGCTTTGACATGATCTGGTAAGGCTTGCCCTTTGAGCCAAGCATGCCTACGTATAACAGATCCCGTAACAGCAGCTCTACATGAGGCCTCTAAAGCATCAAAACCACACTGCAAGGTATGTTTACCTACTTGCTCTGCACCATGCAACAAATCCTGCAACTCTTTTAAATCTGGTTGTTCTGGTTGTGTCATTTTGCTTTTCAACTGAGATAACAAAAACTGTTGATACTTTAACATATGGAACTGACAGTTTAATGCCCTCATGGTTAAAGTGGCCGAGGTGTACACCTTTTCCCCCACCTTTCTAAAGCTCTGGAATCTCTCTCTGAAGGTAATGGGTTTTTAGCAGTAGAAGCCTTAATTCCCTTGGGACCCTGTGAAATAGATTCTGGGTCAGCAGTATGGCTTTTGTATAGGAACTGGTGAGAATCAGGAACCCGGTAATACCTGTCTGGTTTAACAGGAGCTGGAGGCAAAGAATCTGGATTAAGGCTGGCTTCTGTGTACACATCATCCAATATATCTAAAACAGGAGGGATAGCCAGGGGCCTATGCTGGGGGGAGCAAAAGAAAATCCCTGAGCCTTTTCTTGGAATCTGAGTAATCTTGGCCTTCCCAGTGAAAGTGTTCTCTCAATGTATGTAGGGTTTCCCCAAAAGAGTAGTCCTCAGGGGGGGGGAGAACGAGGGAATAGACTCCTCTGCATCAGAGTCTTCGAAAGGAGAATAGGCATAATCCTGGTCCTCAGAATGTTCAGAGGTAATAGAGGCTTGATCTGAGGAAGGGTAGTCTTCCTCTAATCTGGGCCTTTTGTCAGAGGGGGGTTGAGAACCCCTGATAAGAGTAATCAAATCCTCAGCCATTTTTAGCATCTGTTTTTTAGGCATGGGGCCTTGAGAGGGGGTCTGAGGTCCCTGTTTTTTGGTTTTCATGGCTGCTTTAGATTTAGTGAAAGCTTTAATAGAGAAGGAGGAATGCCTGAAGACACCTTGAGAAATGGCAGGCCTGTCTAAACTCTGAGTTTCCCCGCCAAGAGTGGCGTCGGTATCTGCAGTAGGAATGGGGACCGAGGAGCCTGCGGCCTCGGGTACTGAAGACACCGGTAATGTAGTGTCAATGGTACTCAGGGGCTGCGTAGGCGCCTCACTGAGAACCGGAGAACCGGTAGTCGGCCTTAGCGTGGTGTCAGTAGTCGGTACGGACCTCGTATGTCGGTCCTTATCTTTGCGTCTTTTACTCAAAACTGGAGTCAGAGTATCCGACGACATAATATAATTAAATTTTTTACTAAAATAGTGAAGGGCGAACTCCGCCCGGCGCTTAATAGTGCGCTTGTTGAATCTAGCACAAAAATGGCAGGCCGAGACGTCGTGGTCTGGGCCTAAGCAAGGTATACAGAAAGAGTGGAAATCCTTATGCGGTATTTGCTTCCCACATGAAATGCAATTATTAACTTTGTCTGACATCGGTCTGAGGCAAGAAAAGTTTCCCCAACGGGGTACTTAGCTTTCAAGAAGACTTCGGCTGAAATATTTTCGTAAATCTCAGGAGCTGGCCGACCGGCACTTGTGAACTGCTTCTGCTTCGGGCACCGTGCGGCAAGAAAGACTGAAGAAGATGGCATCAGCTGCCTCTTTTATACCCCTGCCGCACTGACGTCAGGGGAAGAAGCGACGACAACCGACACCGGACCTAGACTTTGGAATTCGGCCGACCGAGGACCCGCCTGACGGCAGGATAACCCATCTGTAATGACTGCAGCTATATTCACTATGAACATCATAGATCTTCAGCTTGCTGTTTTTCTCCAAAATCTCAGGGATCAATGTTATACGAGACTGGGAACTAATATTGAGCCACAGCATCCCTAAGGACTTCCCCCATGGGGGGGGGGGGATCATATTGAAGCATGTGAACTGCAATAGCCTGGGGGGGCGTTCTTGGAAGCCTAACAATGTTAGAAGCACCACTGTCATGTCTGAAATAATGAGAAGTGAATGGTCTGTGGTTGAACCATCCTTCCCTTCATATGCACCCCCCCACCACCACAGTTAGGAAGCACCTGCGGTAACTGTAGCTAACAGAGAACGAAAAAAGAACAGTTTGCCTGAAAAGCATGCCCTCTGACTGGGTCCATGAACAAATATGATGTTAGAAAAATTTGTGCGTTTTTTCTTTTCTTTTTTGGAATCAATACAGAAATCTGTTTTCATTTGGCTATATCTTCCGTAATGTCCAGAGGTGTACAAAACCAATAAGCTTTGACTTGTAAAAGTTGATGTCTGGTTATGGCAAAAGCCAGACATTCGTATATGAAAAAATGGCTAGTCTCACAAGAGCTACCAAAATCACCCAGCATTAGGTAACACCTTGGAGCTGTGGTGAGAATAAGGGGGAGTGATCTGAAAGGGTAGTGACAGACTCCCTGTCAAAAAAGCAGATGACTTTCGGAATGGTTGTTTCTTTTAATGTGGTAAAGTGCATCCTGGAGACAAAACATTCAATTGATCTTATGCATACGAAGCAGTATGGACTGAACTCAAAAACATTCAAAACCTTGACTCCTGATATAGTGATTGAGATTAGTTAGATTTAGTGTTGGTCTCAGGACCCTGTTTTTTTTTTTTTTTTTTGGTAGCAGCTTTAGTCTACTGAACTGCATACTCTTTCCGACTGGATAAACATCAGGGAAAAAGGAATTTAGAGACCTCTGATATTCGGGACCCCCGACATAGTTTGTAATATAGTCCAGGAGTCCAGATGGAAGATAACCTAACCCCCAAAGGTCTGGATAAGTGGACTGTTGGGCGATGCTTCAGAAAGCTGATCGGGCCTATAAAGGAAGGAGTATTTAGAACCTGGTTTGGTGGAGCCAGTCTGCCACTATGGGGACACCTGTAGCTGAAGTTCCCCCTGCCCTTGGAGGAAGTGGCCTCATCTGAATTCTGAGCGACTCTAAAGTATGTTTAACCACATTTTCTTAACACCTTAGCATTTCTTGACAATGTCCATCAGGGAGATAAGAAGGTTTGATTCTGGCGGCGCTCAGAGTGTGCTGTCTTGTTTTTAAGCTGCAGGAAAGCACATCCTTCACTGATCCCATGAACAAAAAGGAGTCATCAAGGGATGTATAAAACAATTACATCTTAAGGAGGTTTTGAAATAAAAACGCCATGTACAGCATTTGATAACAGTTTCGTAAGGGCTGGTGGGTTGTAAAGCACCCTTCATTTGAGAAAGTATGGAAGGTTCATCTCACAGCCCTCTAAGATCTAAAGAAGTGTGCTGGTGGGCAGACGACCACAGCGTGGAAGTATCTAACGTGAATTTGCGCTATTTAAATTTGTCCATAGTTCCAAGCTTACTGTGAGGAAGATGGATAGAGGGACTTTTACACACCTACTAGTGCTTAGTGGCATTAGTCACCCCCCACTGGAACCAAGAAAAAGGGGACATTGAAAGGGGAAAGTGAGGGGAATCCTCCTGTCATCCATGAGAGACTCCATGGAGAAATTGGAATGCCTGCACCCAACATACGAAATCCCAGGTGGAAAATGACCACCTTCGAGGAAGGACAGAAGGATCCAAACAATGGGGACAATGGCCAAACAAGACAAGTTATTGCCCCCAAAATTCAAAAAGGGAACCAGAAAGTACAGTTTTGTACCTACCATAAATGTAGATGTCCGATAGGTATGCATCTGCAGTCATAACATATGGGTTGTCCTGCCTCAGGCAGCCCTTCGGTCGGCCGGATTCCAAAGTCTGGGTCTGGCCTCGGCTGATGTCGCACTTTCCCCGACGTCAGAGTGTCTGGGGTATAAAAGCATCAGCCGACGCCATTTTCCTCAGTGTTTCTTGCCCCAGATGCCAGGTGCCCTCTAGGAAGGCCAAATTTGGAGGAATGCAATAAAATTCCAAACATTTTCCAAAAAATATATACATATATATACAAACAAATACACCATAATAGATCCCCCAGCTAGCTAATGGAGGGGTAAGTACCCCAGGAATACCACAGAGGGGAAGGTGGGAGGGTAAACCTGACTGCAGATGCATACCTATCGGACATCTACATTTATGGTAGGTACAAAACTGTACTATGTCCTTCAAGGATGCATCTGCAGTCATAACATATGGGTAGAATACCATAGCCAATCTGGGAGAGGAGGTACTAAGAAAAGGATGGTGTAGTTAAGATACCCTGCAGGACTGCTGTAGCAAAACCCGCTCTGGATCTGGAGTATAAAGGTAAATCGTAATGTTTGGCAAATGTATGCACGGAGCTCCATGTAGCAGCTTCTAAAATGTCCTTGGTAGCCACCCCTCTTAGGAAGGCTGTAGTGGTGGCTGTGGCCCTTGTGGAATGAGGCCTGATGTTTGCAGGAACTGTCTTTCCATGAAAGGAGTAACAAAATCGAATGCAATTTCCTATCCACTTTGAAATTGTCTGTTTGGAAATTGCTTTTCCTTGTACCCCAGCAGCATATGCTACAAGGAGTTGGTCAGTCTTTCTGTAACTTTTAGTTCTGTCCAAGTAGTAGCGTAGTTGTCTGTGTATATCCAGAGTGTGTAGAAGCTTTTCCCCTCTATTTTGTGGATTTGGGAAGAATGTAGGCAAGTGAATAGCTTGGTTCAGGGATACCCTAGATACCACCTTTGGCATAAAAGTAGGATTGGTTCTTAGTGAAACTCTGTCCTGATGGAAGATAAGAAATGGCTGTACTGCCATTAAAGCTTGTAACTCAGATACTCTTCTTGCTGAAGTTATGGCCAGAAGGAATGCAGTTTTCCAAGACAGAAACTGTAGATCCGCCGATGCTGCTGGTTCAAAGGGAGGAAGTGTTAGTTTCTCCAGCACAAAGTTGAGATCCCAAGTAAGTAAAGGGGGTTTTCTTGGAGGATTGATGTTTTTGATCCCTCTCAGAAATTGCCTGAGGAGAGGGTGCAAGAAGATAGGTGGATCAACATTGTATTCTGCTGAAATTGCTGAGGCATGAATCTTAATGGAAGAATAGGACAGGCCATTGTGGAACAATTCTGCTAAGTATTCCAGAATATGTGTCATGCTTGCCACTGACACATCTAAGCCTTTTGTTGTGTTCCAAATGAGAAATCTTTTCCATTTTGTTGAGTATGTCTTCCTTGTGGAAGGCTGGCGAGCTTCCATAATAATGTCCTTTACTCTCTGTGATAAGTTATTTTGAGGGGGATTTATGGAATTTTCCAGGCAGTTAGCTGCAATGTTTTCAAGTTGGGATGCATGATCTTGAAATTGTTCTGCATCAGAAGAAGAGCCATAGGGGGAGAGGCCATGGTTTTGTCTGTGACATGCTCCTCAATAGTGGGTACCAGTGCTGCCTTGGCCAGTCTGGAGCTATCAGAATCACTCTTGGCTGTTCTGCCCTGATCTTCAGTAAAACCTTGGACATTAATGGGAGAGGTGGGAAGGCATATACTTTTAGAGCTTTCCAGCTGAATGAGAGAGAGTCCACCCTCCAAGCTTGTGGGTGGTATGTCCTTGAGCAGAATGTCTTCAGTTGATGGTTGTGGGGCGAGGCGAACAGATCTATCTCCGGCTTTCCCCATGCTTTTGTTATGAGTAGAAAGATGTCTGGGTGCAGCATCCATTCGTGTGCATCCATGGTAGTTCTGCTTAAGCTGTCTGCCAGTGCATTTTCTTTCCCTGGCACGAACTGGGACTGTAGTTGGATATTGAGTTTCAGGCATAGTTCCCATAGATTCATAGTCAGCCTGCATAGAGGGTAGGAATGTGTGCCTCCCTGCTTGTTTATGTACCACATGACCGTGGTTGTTGTCTGTCCTTATTAACAGGTGGCCTTGATGGAGGAAAGGTTTGAAGGCCTCGATTGCGTGCATCACTGCCAGCATTTCCTTTTGGTTTATGTGCATGCGCAGCTGCCCTTGAGACCATAGGCCTTGGATACATTTGCTCTCCATGTGTGCTCCCCATCCTCGGTCTGAAGCGTCCGTGGTGATGGTTTGTTTTGTTTTTGGTTTGTTGAAAGGCAACCCTCTGTTGGACTGGCAGGCATGAGCCCACCAAAGGAATTCCTTTTGAAGGCAAGGAATGATTGGTATCAAAGTTTCCAAACTGTGACTGTGCTGAGACCATACACCCCTTAGGTACCATTGTAATTTTCTCATATGCAGCCTGGCTTGTGGAATTAGAATTATGCAGGATGCCATGTAACCCAGGGCCTGCAGGATTTTCCTTGCAGTTAGCTGAGTTTGTCTTGTCAGATTCATGAAGTAATCCGGAAGTTGTTTTTGTTTTTCTTCTGTGAGAAAGGCCATTTGGGTGGTTGTGTCTAGATCTGCACCCAAAAAGGTTATCCTTTGGGATGGAACAAGTCTTGATTTTTGGATGTTGACTGTGTATCCCAAGGCCTGTAGTAGGTGGATGGCATAGGCCAAGTCCTTTATCAAAATTTTCTTGTTGTCCGCTTGTATAAGGCAGTCGTCCAGATATGGGTAGATCTGAATCCCCTGAAGTCTGCAGTGTGCAATTACTGATGCCAGGCATTTCGTGAATACTCTGGGCGCAGTAAATAAGCCAAAGGGCAATGCTGAGAATTGATAATGCTCTGATCCTGCAAGAAATCTGAGGTGTCTTCTGCAACTTTGTCGAATAGGGACATGCAAGTATGCCTCCTTGAGATCTAGAGTCACCAGCCAAGACTCCTTGCCCAGCATGGGAAGAAGTTGCTGTAGGGTCAGCATCTTGAATTTTGGCACAATGAGGTAAGTATTCAGTGCGGACAGGTCGAGAATAGGCCTCCATTGATTTTCTTTTCTTGGAACAAGGAATAATCTGGAGTAAAATCCTTGGCCTTGTTCTGAAAGAGGTACCTTTTCTATGGCTTTCATTTGAATTAAGTTGTTGATCTGCTTTAAAGCCTCTGCCCTCTGATTTGGTGGCAGGTTTGGCATTCCGTTTCTTCTTGGCAAAGTGTGGAAGTGGAACCTGTATCCTTTGTCTATTATTTGCAGTGTCCATGTGTCCCTTGTAATATAATGCCAGTTTTTTGAGAATAAAGAAAGCTTTCCGCCCAAGCGTGCTTCCAATTGAGCCCTGGTAGGCGGAATCAAAGTGAAGTCATTCTGTCTGTCCTGGTGTAGTAGTTGTTGTTGCTGCACTACCTCTCTGGTTGGTAGGCTGCCACTGACGGCCTCTGTAGGAGCCTCTAGCTTGCCCTCTACCTCTGGGACGCCTGTTCCTGCCTCTCTGGGCTCTGTCCGAGTCTGGAAAGGACCAATCCTTAGTAGGCCGGTTTCTGCTGAATCTCGGTGGTTGTACTTGCAGAAAATCCTTAACTGTTTGCACAGATTTTGCCTTTTCTTCAAACTTCTTTAAGACCTCCTGAGCCGAGGAGCCAAATAATTTTTGTTTTTCCATTGGAGCATCCAGGAGTTTAGCTTTAACATGGTCTGGCAAAGATTGTTCCTTCAGCCAGGCATGCCTACGAATAACTGCCCCAGTCATAGCTGACCTACATGAAGCTTCCAGTGCATCATAACCACACTGCAAAAAATGATTACTAACCTGCTGTGAGTTATGTACCAGATCCTGAAGGGATTTACGGTCAAGGGGTTCAGAAGAAGAAAGCTTCTTATTCAGTTCATCTAACAAATACTCTTGGTACTGTATCATATGAAATTGACAATTTAATGCCCTCACGGAAAGAGTTGCAGAAGTGTATACCTTCTTTCCCCATCTCTCTAAAGCTCTAGACTCCCTTTCAGAAGGTAGAGGATTTTTGGCAGTGGCAGCTGCAACCCCTTTAGGGCCCTGAGAAATAGTATCTGGGTCTGCAGAATGGGCCTTATACAGATGTAAATGAGAATCCAGGACCCTGTAGTATCTATCAGGTTTGGCAGGTGCCGGAGGGAGAGTATCAGGGGCTGTACTAACATCATTGTACACATCATCAATAACATTCAAAACAGGAGGTATAGCTAAGGGCCTATGCTGAGGTAAATGCAAAAAGGTCCTTAATCTCTTTCTAGAATCACAAAATTCCTGACCCTGCCATTGAAAATGCTCTCTCATGGAGTGTAGTGTCTCACCAAAAGAAAACTCTTCAGGAGGGGAGGCAAGGATAGATTCTTCAGCATCAGAATCCTCATAGGCGAATAAGCCTCCTCCTGGTGATCTGACAACTCAGATCCATCCGTAGACTCATCTGAAGAGTGTTGGTCAGGGGGCTCTGTCCTGGTCCGTTGGTCAGGTGGTGGGTGAGAGCCCTGTCCGGGTGAGGCTGAGAACCTCTAATTAAAGAAATAAGATCCTCTGCAAGGCTGAGGATCTGAGAACTAGAAGAAGGTCTCTGGGAGGTAGTCTTGGGAGGCAAAGCTTTAGAAAGTTTAGCAGCTTTAGCCCTGGAAAAAGCCTTAATGGACATGGAAGCAGGGGGTCTAGCTGCCCCACGTGCAGGAGTAGATTTGTCCAAAGGTATGGTGTCAGACATTTCCTGGACACTGGTTTCGGTAGGTAGCTCAGTAGCCGACTCAGCCGGGGCATCCAGGGCCGCGGTGGCCGGTTGAGTGGATTCGGTTAAAGGAAGCTCCGAGGACTCTGTTTCAGCCAAAACCGAGGCACTTGCGGTAGGCCTTACCGTGGTTTCAGCCGAAACCGCGGGCCGCGAGTGTCGGTCCTTGTCCTTCCGTTTTTTCACCAAATGCGATGTCGGAGTCTCCGACGGCATCTTATATGCAAAATTAGCCCCAAAGAATTCCTCTGCAAACTCCGACCGATGTCTAAGAGTTCGTCGGTTGAAGGAAGCACAGGCTGAACAGGCCGAGACGTCGTGGTCTGGGCCTAAGCAAGGGAGGCAGTAAGAGTGGAAATCCTTATGAGGTATTTGTTTCCCACAAGTAAAACAATTATTTACTTTATCTGACATCGGCTGAGGCAAGAAAGAGTCCCCAACGGGGTACTTAGCTTTTTCGAAGTCTTCAGTAGCTGAATCACAGGATCTGACCGACCGGCACGTGCGAACTGCTTCTGCTTCGGGCACTGCGCAGCAAGAAAGACTGAGGAAAATGGCGTCGGCTGATGCTTTTATACCCCAGACGCTCTGACATCGGGGAAAGTGCGACATCAGCCGAGGCCAGACCCAGACTTTGGAATCCGGCCGACCGAAGGGCTGCCTGAGGCAGGACAACCCATATGTTATGACTGCAGATACATCCTTGAAGGACATCAAATTCACACAGGAAACAGAGATCTGGCCTCTGAAGCAAGATTTCAAGCAAACAACTGAACACTGGGGCAGACAAGGCAGACTCAGTGAACATCTCCATACTTTCACCATAAAGGGGAAGCAGCAAGCTCTGCATGCAGGACAAGGAGCACACCTCTCTGGAAAGAGTCTGACAAAACATTGAACAAAGGCCTGAAGACATGAAAGCATCTCCAAAGGATGGTTCTATAAATCTAAAAGTCTGCCATTCCTAGGAAGGATGAAGTCTGTAGGCCAAACACATATCATACCTAATCTCGTACACATTAAGAGGAGCAGAGCATAGGGCATGAAGTAAAAAATCAGGATACTCTGCAAAGATCTGGATCTGGTATCTCTCAACCTCTTAACGCACAAAAAAAACATGGACAAAGCCTGACAGAATGGGGGGGACAAAGGACAGATTTTAAATATTGCTCTTATCAACTTGGAATTTTGTTAAAATAACAGGGTTTGGCTTAGCATACATTTTTCAAAAGTATATCATTATTTAGTGATTTCTATCCTCAGATATAGTACAGTTGTGTACACTTACCATAAACGTAGATGTTCGAGTGTATTCACTGTTGCAGTCATTACATTTGGGTAATCTGCTGGCAGGTTGCCCTCAGTCGGCCTGAATTCCAAAGTCTTGGGTCCTGCATCGGTTGCCGTCTCCTGTTCTGTGACGTCAGGTCATCAGGGGTATAAAACATACAGCAGATGCCATTTTCTTTAGTTTTCCTTGCCCCCAATGTCAGGTGCCCCCAAAAAGATAGCAAAAAAAAAATGTATATATGTATATATATATATATATATATATATATATATATATATATATATATACACACACACACACACACACACACACACACACACACACACACACATGCATCAATATAAAACAAATGACCTGGACTGCAACAGTGAATACACTCAAACATCTACATTTATGGTAAGTGTACACAACTGTACTATGTTCTTCGTGTTTCACTGTTGCAGTCATTACATTTGGGTAGAATCCCAAAGCTATGGTTGGGGGGCTGGAGCTAAACAGCATTAGGAGCGGCTATAAGGCCCTGAAGAACTGCAGTGGCAAAGCCTGCTCTGGATTTAGAGTAAAAAGGCAAATGATAATGCTTTGTAAAGCTGTGCACAGAACTCCAAGTAGCAGTCTCTAGAATGTCTTTGGTTGGTACTCCCCTTAGAAAGGCTGCTGAATTAGCTGCAGCTCAAGTGGAATGAGACCTAATGCCCTTGGACACAGGTTTACCATGGTGTAAGTAGCAGAAACGGATGCAGTGGCTTATCCACTTTCAAATTGTCTGCTTTGAAATAGCCTTGCCCTCTGATCCTGCAGCATATGTCACTAGTAATTGTTCAGATTTTCTTAGAGCTTTAGTCCTGCTTAAGTAGAATCTTAGTTGTCTGTGTACGTCCAAGGAATGCAGAATTCTCTCCCCCTTGTTCTGTGGATTTGGATAAAAGGTTGGCAGATGAATTGTTTGGTTAAGAGCCACACTGGAAACCACCTTAAGCATAAAAGTAGGATTTGTCCTCAGAGATACCCTGCCTGGGTAAAATATGATAAAAGGCTCTATAGCCATGAGGACCTGTAGCTCTGAAACTCTTCTTGCTGAAGTAATTGTTAGAAGCAGAGCGGTTTTCTATGATAAGAACTTTATATCAGCGGTAGCGGCTGGTTCAAATGGAGGCAGGGTGAGCTTTTCCACCATATAATTGAGGTCCCATACAGGCAATGCTGATCTTCTAGGAGGCCTTAAATTTTTGGCTCCTCTAAGATACTGCTTTAGTAAAGGATGAGAAAAGATTGGTGGCTCTGTATTGTAATGAGCTAAAATGGCAGAGGCATGGATTTTAATTGATGAGAAAGACAGGCCTTTATCAAGCATCTCGGTTAAGTAAGTATTGCAATATCTGAGGAATATTTGGGTCTGCTGCATCAGTTCCTTGTGCTCGAATCCAAGCACAGAATATCTTCCATTTGTCAGCATAAGATTTTCTAGTACTAGGCCTTCTGGCTTCCAAAATGACATCCATCATAGCTTTACTGACAGGTGTTGTGTGTATGACTACATGATCAGCCATGCTGCCAGAGTCAGAGTCTGTAGTTGATTGTGCAGGATCTGATTGTTTTGCTGGAACAGTAGTCTTAGAGGCAAGGTCCAAGCTGGGTATTGAGACAAGTTCCTTAGGATTGGGTACCAGTATTGGCGAGGCCAGTCTGGGGCAATTAGTATCATCTTTGGTTTCTCTTGTCTGACTTTTAGGAGGACCTTGGGGAGAAGAGGCAGAGGAGGAAGGGAGTAAAACTGAGAGGTTTTTCCAACTGAAGGATAGGGAGTCCACTTTCCATGCTTGTCTGTGATAAGTCCTTGTGCAGAATCTTTTCAATTGATAATTTTGAGGAGAGGCAAATAGATCTATGTCTGGGCTCCCCCATTTCTCTGTTATCATGCTGAAAACTTGTGGATTTAGTTTCCACTCATGAGGGTCCATAAGGTTTATGCTTAAATCGTCTGCCAGAGTGTTTTGTTTTCCTGGCAAGAATTGTGCTTGAAGATGTATTTGGTAGGTCAAAGCTGTGTTCCACAGTGTCATGGCTAATCTGCAGAGGGGACATGAGTGTGTGCCCCCTTGCTTGTTTATATACCACATGACTGTGGTGTTGTCCGTCTTTATCAGTAGTTGTCCTGGATGAAGTAAGTCCTTGAAGGCTGTTAGGGCATTTTGAACAGCTAGCATCTCTTTCTGGTGGATATACAGATGCATTTGTTTTGGTGACCATATGCCCTGAATGCATCTTCCTGCCATGTGGGCCTCCCAGGCATAATCTGATGCGTCTGTTGTGATGGTTTGGCTGGCAGGGGATAGAGTGAATGGCCATCCCCTGTTTTGGCGACATGCCTTTGCCCACCACAGAAACTCCTGTTGCAGGCAGGGAATGAGAGGAATCATTGTTTCCAGACTGTGAGAATGGTGACTCCATAAACTTTTTAGGTACCATTGAAGTTTCCTCATATGCTGTCTTGCATATGGAATCAGTAGTATGCAGGATGCCATGCAGCCCAGAGTCTTTAGAATTTGTCTTGCAGAAGACTGGGTTTTTGTTGCCATCAGTTCGAAGTAAGTAGTCAGTTGCCTTTGTTTGTCTGGCATGAGGTAAGCCATCTGGGCAGTTGTATTCAAGCTTGCACCTAGGAACTTTATCTTTCGAGAGGGTACCAGTTGTGATTTCTTTTCATTTATTGTGTACCCTAGGCATGTTAGAAGCCTTTTCAATAATGCCAGATGTCGAAGAAGAATGTCCTTGTTCTCTGCTTGAATGAGACAGTCGTCCAAGTAAGAATATATTTGTATACTACTTTGTCTGCAAAATGCAATTACTGGTGCCAGGCACCTTGTAAAGACCCTGGGCGCAGTAGATAAGCCAAAGGGCAGTGCATAGAATTGGTAATGCATTAAGCCAGCCTTGAATCTGAGGTATCCTCTGCACGAATGTCTTATTGGGACATGCAGGTATGCTTCTTTTTGGTCTAAAGTCACCAGCCAAGCATTCTTGTCCAGCATGGGCAGAAGCTGCTGCAAAGTCAGCATTTTGAATTTTGGAATGTCCAGGTATGTGTTCAAAATCGATAAATCCAGTATTGGTCACCAGACCTTGTCATTTCTGGGTACCAAGAAAGTACAGTTGTGTACACTTAACATAAATGTAGACGTTCGAGTGTCTTCACTGTTGCAGTCATCACTGCAGGGTTCTTCCTGCCGGCAGGCAGCCCTCGGTCGGCCAGAATCCCAAAGTCTGGGTCCAGCGTTGGCTGTTCAGTCATGCTCCCTGACGTCAGAGCACCAGGAGTACAAAGCTGCCAGCCGACGCCATGTTCTCCAGTCTTTCTTGCCCCAGATGTCAGGTGCCCAAAAGTGAAGGCTAATAGTAAGACAAAAATGTAACATACAGCAGACCCCATACCCTATAGCAAATACACCTCAGAAGAAGGGTGAAGTAGGAAACCACAGTAATAAAAGTATAAGAGGGGACAGGAGGGTGGGTAACCCAGATTGCAACAGTGAAGACACTCGAACATCTACATTTATGGTAAGTGAACACAACTGTACTATGTTCATCGTGTTTCACTGTTGCAGTCATCACTGTAGGGTTGAATCCCAAAGCTGAGATAAAGGGAGGCAGGGAGGTGGTTATAGAGTAGAAGGGGCGGCTAGAAGGTCCTGCAATACTGCAGAAGCAAAGCCTACCCTACACTTAGAATAAAGAGGGAGATTATAGTGCTTAGAGAAAGTATGCACTGAACTCCAAGTTGCAGCTTCCAAAATATCTTTGGTAGGTACTCCCCTGAGAAAGGCAGCTGAAGTAGCAGCAGCTCTGGTAGAGTGAGTCCTAATTTTTCCTGGGATTTGCTTTCCATGATGAGTAACAAAATCTGATTCCATGAGCAATCCATTTAGAAATGGTCTGTTTTGAAATAGCTTTGCCTTGGGAATTTGCTGCATAAGAAACAAACAATTGCTCTGTTTTCTTGATATCCTTGGTTCTGTCCAGGTAAAAATGAAGCTGCCTGTGCACGTCCAAGGAATGCAAGATCCTTTCCCCCTTATTTTGTGGATTAGGGAAAAAGGTTGGCAGGTGAATAGTTTGATTTAAAGCCACTTTAGAAACCACTTTAGGCATGAAAGTAGGATTAGTCCTTAAAGAGACCCTGTCTTGATGAAAAATAATATAAGGTTCCACAGCCATGAGAGCTTGTAACTCCGAGACTCTCCTGGCTGAAGTCAAAGCCAGTAGGATAGCTGTCTTCCATGATAAAAACTTAATATCAGATGTGGCAGCAGGTTCAAAAGGAGGCAGAGTAAGTTTTTCCAGAACATAGTTGAGGTCCCAGGCAGGTATAGGTGGTGTCCTAGGGGGCCTTAAATTCTTTGCTTCTCTGAGATATTGTTTCAGTAGTGGATGCAAAAAGATTGGAGGATCTGTATTGTGATGTGCAGAGATAGCTGAGGCATGTATTTTTATGGAGGAAAAGGATAAACCCTTATGTAACATGTCTGTCAGGTAATGTAAAATCAATGGAATATTAGGAATGAGAGGATCCGAATTCTGAGCATGCATCCAGGTGCAAAATCTCTTCCATTTACCTTCATAAGATTTTCTAGTGCTAGGCCGTCTGGCTTCTAAGATGACATCCATGACCTGTTTGGGAACGTTAGGATTAATCATAGACCCTGAATACACCAGGCTGCCAGGCTGAGAGATTTGATATGAGAGTGCAGAACCTGGCCCTGGTGTTGGGACAAAAGATTTGGAATCGGAGGTAGAATCCAAGGAGGCTCCTGGGATAGATTCATCAGTGTTGAGTAAGAAAAATTGACGAGGCCAATCTGGGGCCAGTAAAATCATCTTGGATTTGTCCTGCTTTATCTTTAATAACACATGTGGAAGAAGAGGTAGAGGAGGAAAGGCATACCCCGAGAGGTTCCTCCAACTGAATGAGAGAGCATCCACTTTCCATGCTAGTTTGTGATATGTCCTTGTGCAAAAAAATCTGTAACTGGTAGTTGAGGGGGGATGCAAATAGATCTATGTCCAGGCAGCCCCAGGCTTCTGTAATCATCTTGAATATTTGGGTGTCTAGCATCCACTCGTGTGGGTCTGACAGGTTCCTGCTCAGGATGTCTGCCAGAATATTTTGTTTCCCTGGCAGGAACTGAGCTTGTAGGTCCACTTTGCAAGCTAGAGCTGTGTTCCATAGAGTCATGGCTAGTCTGCAAAGGGGGTAGGAGTGTGAACCCCCTTGCTTGTTTATGTACCACATAACTGTGGTGTTGTCTGTCTGTATCAGCAGTTGTCCCGGCTGTAGAAGATCCCTGAAAGCCAAGAGGGCATTCTGTACAGCTAACATCTCTTTTAAATTGATATGTAGGTGCTTCTGATCCTCTGTCCAAAAACCTTGCAGGCCTTTCCCCTGCAAGTGGGCTCCCCATGCGTAATCCGAGGCATCCTTGGTTAACACTTGGTTGGCTGGAGGTAGACTGAAGGCTTTCCCTTTGTTATGAAGACATGCCATGGCCCACCAATGGAATTCCTTTTGTAGGCAAGGCAAGACAGCAATCTGTGTGTCTAGACTGTGGCAATGCTGGGACCATACACTTTTTAGGTACCATTGTATTTTTCTCATATGCAGTCTTGCATATGGTATGAGAAGGATGCAGGAGGCCATGTAACCCAAAGCCTGCAGGAATTTCCTTGCAGTTAGCTGAGACATTAACGCCAGGGTTTTGAAAGTTGAAGCCAGCTGAAGTTGTTTTTCGGATGTCAGGAATGCCATCTGGGTTGTTGTGTTTAGAAGAGCACCCAGAAAAGTTATCTGTTGTGTGGGTGTCAAATTTGACTTTTTTATGTTCACAGTGAATCCCAGGTGCTTGAATAGATTTTGAACAAATTCCAGGTGCTGGAGTAGGACATCCTTGCTGTCTGCTTTCGTCGGTTTGATATACAAATGTTGAGGTCTAAATACACCCTCAGAAGCCAGTGCCTGCTCAGCGGCTCCGGACCCATCCGAGGAAGATATATCCGTCGGCCCAATACATTGAGCATCTTGTGGCATGCTGGACTCCACATGGGTGTCGGTAGAGGCCTGCGACTCGAAGGTAGCGGGTATCAGGGGCTGCGAAAGCACCTCACTGAGAACCGGCGACTGGCTTAGGAAAAGCTTCGTTGTCGGTTTTGGATCTCGACTGCCTCTCTCTGTCCTTTTCTTTGCGTTTTTTATGTACTTCGATAGTCGGATTACTATCCGACGACATTTCTGGGTAGTTAAATCTGTTTCCAAAATACTTTGATGCAAAAATATACCGAAGCTTAATAGTGCGTTGGTTAAATCTAGCTCAAAACCGACAGGCAACGTTGTGATCAGGGCCTAGGCAAGGAATACAGTATAGATGGAAATCCTTATGAGGTATTTGCTTTCCACAAGTAATACAATTATTAACTTTTTCTGACATCGGTAAAAAGCAAGAAAAGTTTCCCTAACGGGGTACTTAGCTTTAGTGAAGACTTCAGTTCTGAAACTCAAACTCGAATATTTCAGTAGTCGGCCAACTGGCACTTGCGAAATGCTTCTGCTTTCGGCAAGAAAGACTAAAGAAAATGGCATCAGCTGCATGTTTTATACCCCTGACGACCTGACATCATGGAAGAGGAGACAGCAACCGACGCAGGACCCAAGACTTTGGAATTCAGGCCGACTGAGGGCAACCTGCCGGCAGATTACCCAAATGTAATGACTGCAACAGTGAAACACGAAAAACATCATCCCAGTGATTTGACAGAAAATTACAAATTTTATGAGGAACAGACTAAAGAAAAAGAGGCAAAAATCTGCACAGTTGAGAAGTATGTAACTGAGGGGACATTGAAGAAATAATGAACAACGAAGCTGTTAGATCTGAGGAGGGTCCCGGATCTGAAGAAAACCACACCATTCCAGCACACCGGAGCCAGATCAGAGAAAAAAAGAGTTCTCTGTGGACACCTCGCATCCACTGGAACAGAGGTGTAGGATCTGAGGAATAGGAAGTGAAAATGATTGGATCTATCAGATTCGATAGTAAGACAAATCAGGAATGGAAGAAGTCCACACAAACATCCGATCCACGGATTCTCCAGCCCCCTTTTCTGAGGGAGCCGGGTCTGAGAAATGCACAGCTCTCTGTGGCCACCTAGCATCCATCGGATCCGAGTCTCAGGATCCAAGGAAGAGAAAATGATTGGCTCTATCAAATCCAATGGCAAGAAACCAGAATCCGAAGGCACCCACACAGCCATCCAATTCACGGAGGTTGTCCCACCCCAACAGTCTCAGAGAGTTGGATCCGAAAACTAAGGATCTGATGAAGACTGGCAGGCAAGCAGGAACACTGTGGGATCAAACCTTTCAGATCCAAGCAGCACACTGGGGAAAGTACAGTTGTGTACCTATCATAAATGTAGATGTTTGAGTGTATTCACTGTTGCAGTCATTACACTTGGGTTATCCTGCTGGCAGGCTACCCGCAGTCGGCCTGAATTCCAAAGTCTAGGTCCGGCGTTGGTTGCTGTCGCCTCTTCCCTGACGTCAGCGCGTCAGGGGTATAAAAGATGCAGTCGATGCCATTTTCTTCAGTTTTTCTTGCCCCAGATGTCAGGTGCCCCCAAATTGGTAGGCTGAGAATTATGCCAATAAGTATGCATGCACAAAAATAAACATTTCCTTCATCTACAAGCAAATACACCACATAGGTTGTATACGATAGAGAAGTACAGATAAGTCCCAGCAAATAAAAGGGGGATGGTGGGTGGGTAACCTGGACTGCAACTGTGAATACACTCGAACATCTACATTTATGGTAGGTACACAACTGTACTATGTTCATCGTGTTTCACTGTTGCAGTCATTACACTTGGGTTGAATCCCAAAGCTGGGGTTGGGTGGCTGGGTCTAAACATCATTAGAAGAGGCTAGAAGGCCCTGCAGAACTGCAGTGGCAAAGCCTGCTCTGGATTTAGAGTAGAGAGGTAAGTGGCAGTGCTTGGTAAAAGAGTGCACTGAAGTCCAAGTTGCGACCTCTAAAATGTCTTTGGTTGATACTCCTCTGAGGAAGGCTGTTGAAGTGGCTGCTGCTCTGGTTGAGTGTAGCCTAATGCCCTTTGGCACTGATTTGCCATGTTGTGAATAGCAGAAACAAATGCAGTGGCCTATCCATTTTGAAACAGTCTGCTTTGAGATAGTAGCATATGCTGCAGGATCACAAGGAATGGCTAAGAGTTGCTCAGTCTTTCTGAAAGCTTTAGTTCTGTCCAAGTAGAAGCTTAGCTGTCTGTGTATATCCAAAGAATGCAGGAGTCTCTCACCCTTATTCTGTGGGTTTGGATAAAAGGTAGGCAAATGAATGGTTTGGTTAAGGGCCACACTGGACATTACCTTAGGCATAAATGTTGGGAGAAGCCAACAGAGAAACCCTGTCTGGATGGAAAATGATAAAAGGTTCCACAGCCATGAGTGCCTGTAACTCTGAGACTCGTCTTGCAGAGGTTATTGCTAGGAGCAGAGCTGTTTTCCAAGATAAGAACTTTATTTCAGCTGTATTGGCTGGCTCAGAAGGTGGCATTGTGAGTTTTTCCAAGACATAATTGAGGTCCCATGCAGGTATTGGTGCTCTCCTTGGAGGTCTTATGTTTTTGGCCCCTCTGAGGTACTGCCTTAGCAATGGATGTGAAAAAATTGGTGGTTCTGTATTGTAATGAGCTGAAATGGCAGAGGCATGGATTTTAATTGATGAAAAGGATAGGCCTTTGTCCAACCTCTCAGTTAGGTATTGTAAAATCTGAGGAATATTTGGTACAAACGTGTCAATTCCTTGTGTCTGGTTCCAAGCACAGAATCTTTTCCATTTTTCTGCATAAGATTTTCTGGTACTGGGCCTCCTGGCCTCCAAAATAACATCCATTACTGCTTTAGAGAAAGGTGTGTTTTGAATGGTTACATTATCCGCCATGCTGCCAGATTTAGGGTTCTGAGTTGGCTGTGCAGGATCTGATTGTTTCGTTGGGTCAGTAAATGAGGAATTAGAGGCAATGTCCAGGCTGGGCCTTGAGACAAGCTCTTTAGGATGGGGTACCAGTGCTGGCGGGGCCAGTCTGGAGCAATCAGAATCATTTTTCGCTTCTCTTGTCTGACCTTTAGGAGTACCTTGGGGAGGAGAGGCAGAGGAGGAGAGGCATATACTGTTAGGGTTTTCCAGCTGAATGATAGAGCATCCACTTTCCATGCTTGCTTGTGATAATTCCTTGTGCAGAATCTCTGTGGTTGCCAATTGTGAGGGGAGGCAAATAGATCTATGTCTGGGCGTCCCCATTTCTTTATTATCATGCTGAAGACTTGTGGATCCAGTTTCCACTCATGGGGATCCATAAGGTTTCTGCTTAGTTCGTCTGCCAGAGTATTTTTCTTTCCTGGCAGGAATTGTGCTTGCAGGTGTACTTGATAAGTCAATGCTGTGTCCCACAAAGTCATGGCTTGTCTGCAGAGGGGGTAGGAATGAGTGCCTCCCTGTTTATGTTCCATATGACTGTAGTATTGTCCGTCCTTATCAGTAGTTGTCCTGGATGGAGTAGATCATTGAAAGCTGTCAGGGCATTCTGAACAGCTAGCATCTCTTTGTGATTGATATGAGGATGCCTTTGGCTTGTGGGCCATGTGCTCTGAATACATTTTCCTGCCATGTGGGCACCCCAGGCATAATCTGAAGCATCTGTTGTTATTGACTGCCTGGCTGTGGGTAGGGTGAATGGCTGTCCCTTGTTGTGGTGATAGGCTTGTGCCCACCATCGAAACTCCTGTTCCAGGCAAGGAATGAGGGTAATTAATGTTTCCAGGCTGTGACAATGTTGAGTCCAAACACTTTTTAGATACCATTGTAATTTCCTCATATGCAGTCTGGCATATGGAATTAGCAGAATGCAGGATGCCATGAAGCCCAAAGCCTGCAGAATTTTTCTTGCAGATAACTGGGTCTTTGTTGCCAACATTTTGAAGTAAGAAGCAAGTTGCCTTTGTCTGGCATGAGATAAGCCATCTGGGCAGTTGTATTTAAGCTTGCACCCAGGAATATTATCTTTTGAGAGAGTATTAGTTTTGATTTATTTTCGTTTATATATTTGAATTCCTCTTTGTCTGCAAAATGCAGTTACTAGTGCCAGTCATTTTGTGAAGACCCTGGGCGCAGTAGATAAGCCAAAGGGTAGTGCAGAGAATTGGTAGTTCATTGAGCCAGCTATGAATCTGAGGTATCTTCTGCAAGATTGTCTGATTGGAATATGCAGGTATGCCTCTTTTAGGTCCAAAGTTATAAGCCAAGCCTTCTTGCCCAGCATGGGCAGAAGCTGCTGCAGAGTCAACATTTTGAATTTTGGAACATCCACAAATGTATTTAGAATAGACAGGTCCAGTATTGGTCTCCAGGCTTCGTCTCTTCTGGGTACCAAGAAAAGTCTTGAGTAAAATCCTTCTCCCTGCTCTTGCTGTGGTACTTGCTGAATGTCCCTCATGTCCATGAGGGATGAAACTTGTTTTTGTGCCTCTGCCCTTTGATTGTGTGGCAGGTCTGGCATACTTTTTGCCCTTGGCAGGGTGTGAAAGTGGAACCTGTAGCCCTGGGACACTATATTCAAGACCCATTTGTCCTGGGTGATCATGTGCCAATTTTGAGAAAAAAGTGCTAGTCTTCCCCCTACCTAAGGGGGCTGCCAAAAGTCAAGTGCTTGGTGCTGGCAGAGGAAAGTCATTGGGACTGTTTCCTGTATGGCTGTGATTTGTCTTCTCCGCTTTTGGGGGTAGAAGCGTCCCACTGTTTAGGCCTGTATGAGCCCTGGGGCTGGGATCTGCCTCTGGGGCATCTGTATCTGCCTCTTTGTGGCCTGTCTGACACTGGAAAGGACCAATTCTTTGTAGGCCAGTTCCTGATAAATCTGGGTGGCTGTACCTGTAAGAAATCCTTGACTGTTTGCATAGATTTCGCTTTGTCCTCCATTTTCTTTAACACCAAATAAGGTATCATGCTGTAATGGTGCATCTAATAATTTTGCTTTAACATGATCAGGCAGATTCTGTTCCTTTAACCAAGCATGCCTCCTAATGACAGAACCCGTAACTACAGCCCTGCAAGAGGCCTCCAGAGAATCAAAACCACATTGCAATGTATGCTTTCCCACCTGCTCGGTTCCATGCAATAAATCCTGTATTCCCTTATTTTCTGCACAATTAGAATTTGACAACATTTTTTGTTTTAGCAGTGACATTAAGTATTGCTGATATTTACGCATATGAAATTGACAATTTAAAGCCCTCAAAGCCAAAGTAGCAGAAGTGTAAACCTTTTTTCCCCATCTGTCTAGTGCCCTGGAATCTCTATCAGAGGTGATAGGGTTTTTTGCAGTAGAAGCCTTGACCTCTTTGGGACCCTGAGAAATAGTTTCTGGGTCAGCAGCAAGGTTTTTATAAAGAAATTTATGTGAATCTGTAACCCTGTAGTATCTGTCTGGTTTAACAGGGGCAGTAGGTAAAGAGTCAGGAGAAAGGCCAGACTCTGAAAATACATCATCTACAATGTCTAACACAGGAGGAATAGTCAAAGGCCTGTGCTGAGGGAGTAAAAGAAAATCTCTAAGCCTTTTCTTAGATTCTGAGTAGTCTTGGCTATCCCAGTGGAAGTGCTCCCTCATGGTATGCAGGGTTTCCCCAAAAGAATAATCCCCAGGTGGTGAGGCTGAAGGGATAGATTCTTCAGCATCAGAATCCTCGTAAGGAGGAAGAGAGTATTCCTGTTCAGAAGAGGAGACAGAGGAAATGGAAACCTGATCTGAAGAATCATATTCTGTCTCTTGCCTAGGCCTCTTGTCAGGAGGGAGATGGGAACCCCTGATCAAGGTAATTAGGTCTTTGGCCATTTTGAGCATCTGTTTTTTAGGCATGGTAGTCTGTCCAGGAGAATGCTGTACTTGTTTCTTTGTCTTTAGAATTGCTTTAGTCTTTGCTTTGTTAGCTGAAGTAGGCTTTACATATAACTGTGTAGGTCTGAAAACACCCTCAGAAGCCAATGCCTGCTCAGCGGCTCCGGACCCATCTGAGGGAATAGTTTCCAAGTGCCCAATACCTTGACTATCCAGAGGCCTAGCTGGCTCCACGTGGGAGTCGTCAGCGGCCTGTGGCTCTGAGGTAGCGGGCGCCAGGGGCTGCGAATGCGCCTCACTGAGAACCGATGAACCGGCGACTTGCTTAGCGGAAGCCTCGTCGGTTTTGGACCTCTGATGCCTGTCCTTTTCTTTTTCCTTGCGCTTCTTATAAACTCCGGTCGTCGGCTGTTCCGACAGCATTATATAATTGAATCTTCGGCCAAAGTAATGAAAGGCAAAATCGTACCGACGCTTAATAGTGCGTTGGTTAAATCTTGCACAAAACCGACAGCTAGCAATGTTGTGATCAGGGCCTAGGCAAGGAATACAGTAAGATTGAAAATCCTTATGAGGTATTTGTTTCCCACAAGAAATACAATTGTTAACTTTTTCTGACATCGGACTGGAGCAAGAAAAAACTTTCCCCAACGGGGTACTTAGCTTTAATGAAGACTTCGGATCTGAAATTCATTTTTGAAAATCTCAGGAGTCGGCCGACCAGCACTTGCAAACTGCTTTTGCTTCGGGCACCGCGCGGCAAGAAAGACTGAAGAAAATGGCGTTGGCTGCATCTTTTATACCCCTGGCGCACTGACGTCAGCGAAGAGGCGACAGCAACAGACGCCGGACCTAGACTTTGGAATTCAGGCCGACTGTGAGTAGCCTGCCAGCAGAATAACCCAAGTGTAATAACTGCAACAGTGAAACACGATGAACATCTTCAGATCTGAGGGGCTGGATCAGAGATCCTCAATACATTACTGCACGTTTTCTTTCTTGATGGGGGATTTGAGCCCCGAAAGAAATCAGCAAAAAACTTTAAAGTGTACAGGTGAAGGATCTGAACTCTGTACCTTTAATAGATGAAGCAGCTCATTAACATCTCACTCTTGGTCCTCTGCAATAACTGCAGGATTTGCAGTATTTGCTTCCCACAAGTAATGCAATTATTAACTTTTACTGACATCGGTAAGGAGCAAGAAAAAGTTTCCCCAACAGGGTACTTAGCTTTTAGTGGAAGACTTCGGTTCTGAAACTCGAAAATGAAAATTTCAGGAGTCGGCCGACTGCCACTTGCGAACTGCTTCTGCTTCGGGCATCGTGCGGCAAGAAAGACTGATGTAATGGCGTCGGCTGCATGTTTTATACCCCTGACGTCATGGAAGAAGGGACAGCAACTGACACAGGACCCAAGACTTTGTTAATCAGGCTGACTGAGGGCAACCTGCCAGCAGATTACCCAAATGTAATGACTGCAACAGTGAAACACGAAGAACATCATTCCTTGATCAGTTAAAAACCTTCAAATAATCGAGAACCACAAAAGCACCAGCAATCTGCGATATGGCTGAGTCCATAGCACTAAAAAGAAATGAAAAAGAAATCCGGACAAGCTAAAAATGACCAGTCATAGTTTTTAATCTCCCTGCACCTGAACCAATACACAGCTCTCCAGTGCTGCCCTGTACTTCACAGCAACACACAAAAAACAACCATGTCCCCAGAGGACACATCTGCACTCAGAGACACTACCTAGAGAACTCCCAAACTCAGAGACTGCTACAAAAACTTAACAACCACAACATTCACATGGCAGAAGGCCAGGAAGAGCAAGAGGTTTCCAAAGGACAATGAACTAAAAAATAAAGGATCGCTGACTGAAAAATAACCAGGAGAACCACAAAAGGTGCACTAGAGAGAGCAACCGTATGAAAGAGAGTACATAACTGTCTCACTGCAAAAGCATAAATAATACACACACACATTTCATCACCGAGGGAGGAAAGGAGACTGGATTAAGCAAGGAAAACTAGTTAAGAATGAACATTTTGTAAAATACGAATAAATAAAAATTCTCACTGCTCAAGATTCGGATTCCTTTATCTCACAACGGTGGCAAATGAGATCTGAGGAGTTAGGGATGGCATGATGCATTGTGGGAAGAGGGAGGAGCTTGAGACTAGGATCTAAATTCTTGGAAATGTGGCACAGTCAGATCACAGAGACCCATCAATGAGGAAGAATGAAAAGGGCAACATCAAATATTGTAGTTAAACAATTCAGCTTTAACAGCTCTTCACCACAAAATCAGTTCCCATGTTTTTCCTTTTCTACCACTAACTTGATACTAGACTTTGGACAAAAAAAAAAACAAAATAAAAAGTTCAAGATTCTCTATGTGTATCAAATACAAACATACCATCTTCACTGATATCCATATCATCTGACTCTGGTTGTTCAAAAAAAGGGATATTTCCTTCAGCATTTGGTTTTCGATCCTCTGTGTGGTAATCTTCCTCATCAGAGCTATGCCTTCTGCCTCGTCCTCTTTTCCTGTATTTTTAAAAAGATTAAACAACTGTATGTTGTAATAAAAGATATAATGCAAACTTAGTATTACAATATATTCCTAAGCAAGCTATTTCTGTATATCTTACTATTGTGAACCAATTACTGGTTAACTGAAACACTTATGCACCGGAATTATATAAGCCATGTCACAGTGAACAGGGAAACTGCATGTTCAACCAAAAAGGCACAAAGAAATTCATACAAAGAAAGCAACTGTGATTAAAACAGTTGGACTGACATCAAAATTACAGTCAGTTCAGGATCAGTATTTCAGCTGCCTAATCCTTGGAAAAATAAGTTATGTCTTACCATAACATTCTATCTGTATTGTTGATCTTCGTTCAGTCATTACGTGTGGGTAGTTGGTTCCGACCTCGGAACCGAGCTGGCCATCTTCCAAGCTTGCACCAGCCACAAACTCTCAAGCTAAACTCTTAGCCAGAATTCCCCTCTCCCTGTTACCTCAGATCGAGTTTGCAAGTCAAAAGAAGGTAGAGGCTACCACTGGTCAAATGACCTAACGGAACCGGATGGTCAGATTCACTATAAGCTCAGGAAGGGGAAGGAGGGAGGGTCGTAATGACTGAACGAGGATCAACAATACAGATGGAACGTTATGGTAAGACATAACTTCTTCATCTGATATTGTTAATCCTCGTTCATACCTTACATGTGGGACAGAGTCCCCAGCTACCTTTATTCCTGGGAGGCTCTCATGGAAAGACATTCCTGAGCACCACTGAACCAAAAGACACTCTTTCTCTGGAGGCCAAATCCAACTTGTAATGGTTGATGAAGGTATGAGGTCTAGCCCAAGTTGCAGCTGCACAAATGTTATGTAAAGAAGCTCTAGCATGGAAGGCAGCAGAAGTTGCTACCGACCTTGTGGAATGAGCCCTAATGGCTGTAGTTAGAGGGATATTGTGCTCTTTGTAAATAAATGTTACACAGTCTTTTAACCATTTAGCCAACATGACTTTAGAAACAGCACATCCTAATCTGGGTCCAGAATAAGTCAAGAATAACTGATCTGATTTGCGAGAAGCCTTAGTTCTGTCCAGGTAGAAATGAATTTGCCTGTGAATGTCTAGGGTTTGTAGGCAATGCTTTCCCCTGTTAGAATGACTGGGAAAGAAAACTAGCAATTCAGTGGTTTGGTTAATGGACACTTTAGAGATCACTTTTGGTAGAAAGGAAGGATTAGCTCTCAAGGACATTCTATCCTTATGAAAGGTCAAGTAGGGTTGTTTGATGCACAGAGCTTGAAATTCAGAAATACGTCTGGCAGAAGTAATGGCAACCAAGAACAAAGTTTTCCATGAAAGAAACTTGAGGTCGCATGAAGAAGCTGGTTCAAAAGGTGGGGTTGTCAGGGCTTGCAGGACTAATGACAGGTCCCACTGTTGGATAGGTTCTCTAAAAGGGGGTTTCAAATGATTTACGCCTTTTAGAAAGGTCTTGCATAATTTGTGTGACATAAGGGAAGACTCTTGGACACCACTGTGAAAATTAGATATTGCGGCCAAATGAACCCGAATGGTAGAAGCAGAAAGTCCAGATTGGAATAAACTTGACAGGTATTCCAGTACCACTGGCACAGGTGTTGAAAAGGGATCTAACTGCTTTTCCTTTAGCCAAATAGTAAACCTTTTCCACTTGCTGAGATATGTATTTCTGGTGGAAGACTTATGAGATGCAATAAGAATGTCATGTACTGGGGAAGAAAGATCATTCTGCCTTGCTTTCAGAGGAATTGGAGGAGCCAAGCTGTGAGCTTCAGGTTGGGGTGAATCAGGTTCTGCAGATGGGAGATCAAGTCCGAAGTTGGATCGAGAATCCATGGTTGATCTAGCAGGTGAGACAGGGAACCAAATCTGGTGAGGCCAATATGGCGCTATGAGGATTACTTTTCTCTTCAACCGGCAGGCTTTCTTCAGGAACTGGGGAAGAGGGGGAAAAAGCATAAAGTAGACCTGAAGGCCAATCGTGGATTAGAGCGTCCCTGGGTGACTGCCCCCGTGGGGGAATCAGGGTGAAGTAATTGCTACATTTGTAATTGATTGGGGATGCAAAGAGGTTGCAGCAAGGGAGACCCCCTAGCGGTTGAAAATCTCCGCTGCTACTAAAGGATTCAGGGATCACTCATGAGGTTGTAGAATGCACCTGCTGAGTCTGTCTGCTATCACGTTGGAACTCCCGGGAATGTGCGTTGCAATGAGAAAGCGGTTGGTAGCCATCGCCCACTGCCATATTCTCATGGCCTCCCGACAAAGTGGGTAAGATTTGGTTCTGCCTCGTTTGTTGATGTAACAGACTACCACCATGTTGTCTGATTGTATCGCAATAGTCCCGGACGGCAGTGGGGGACTGAATGCTTGCAATGCTAGAAGCACCGCCCTCAGCTCTAGGACATTTATATGCAGATGGGCCTCCATTTCAGACCATGTGCCCTGGACTGTCTTTCCCTGAAATAGTCCCCCCACCCCATCAGGGAGGTGTCCATGGTCACTGTAGCCTTGGGCTGTTGGGGGGTAAAGGGGCAAGACCATTGTGATGGGTTCTCTGACATCCACCAAATTAAGTCTTGTTTGCACCTCTGGTTACCAGAATCTTGGATGAAAGAGGGCACTGAAAGGGATACCACTGGGTGAGTAGTAAGCCATTGTAAAAGCCTCATGTGGAACCTCGCAAGGGGGACAATAGTGATGAGGTTGCCATGGAACCCAGCAGCTGGAGAACAGAATGTGCCGTGGATTTTTCTGTTGAAAGGATCGGTATGAGCTGTTGTTTTATCCTTAGGATTCTGTGCTCTGGAATGGATGCTCTGCAGTCTTTTTTTGTATTCAACAGAACCCCAATGAATTCTATGGACTGAGATGGGGTCAGGTTGGATTTTTGCCAGTTTATAGTTATACCTAGCCTTCCTGCGGTGTGGAGAGTATGCCCAGGCTGGTGGAGGCTGTAATGAGACAGTCGTCTAGGTATGGAAACACCTGGAATCCCTGTAGTCACAAGTGAGCTGTGACGACTGCCATGCACTTTGTGAACACTCTGGAGGCTGTAGAGAGTCCGAAGGGCAGTACTCGGAACTGGTAATGACTGGCTCCCGCATGGAAGCGAAGGAATCTTCTTGATGGTCTGTCCACCTTTATGTGGTAGTACGCATCTTGAAGATCTACAGAGCACATCCAATCATCTTTTTCTAAGAGTGGGAGGATAGACTGAATTGTGACCATCTGGAATTTCTGTACCTTTACAAAAGTACAGTTTTGTACCTACCATAAATGTAGATGTTAAAGTGTTGACACTGCTGCAGTCATTACACTTGGGTTATCCTGGTGTCAGGTGGTCCCACAGTCGGCCAGAGTTCCAAAGTCTTGGTCCGGCGTCGGTTGCTGTCGCCTCCTCCCTGACGTCAGTGCGACAGGGGTATATAAGATGCAGCCGACGCCATTTTCTTCAGTTTTTCTTGCCCCAGATGTCAGGTGCCCCCAAAAAGGTAGGCAATTCAAATTGCTAGTAAACAATACAAAAGAAAAGCAAACAACCATTTTTAGGTTACTCCCCATAGGTAAAAAGGGTAGATGTCCTAGGTAAGTACCAGAAAGTAAGAGGGGAAGGAGGGAGGGGAAGATGGACTGCAGCAGTGTCAACACTCGAACATCTACATTTATGGTAGGTACAAAACTGTACTATGTTCATTGTGTTACACTGCTGCAGTCATTACACTTGGGTCGAATTCCAAAGCTGAGGAAGGGAGGCTGGATCTTATAAGGCATTAGGGGTGGCTATAAGGCCCTGCAGAACAGCAGTGGCGAAGCCAGCTCTGGATTTGGAGTACAAAGGCAAATGGTAATGTTTGGTGAAGGTATGCACAGAAAGTACAGTTTTGTACCTACCATAAATGTAGATGTCTGATAGATATGCAACTGCAGTCATAACATATGGGTTGTCCTGCCTCAGGCAGCCCTCGGTCGGCCGGATTCCAAAGTCTGGGTCCGGCGGCTGATGTCGCATTTCTCTCCGACGTCAGGGCGGCTGGAGTATATAAGCATCAGCCGACGCCATCTTCTTCAGTGTTTCTTGCCCCAGATGCCAGGTGCCCTCTAAGGAAGGCTGTAATCAAATTGGAAGACAAAAATAGGTTTCCAGACAACAAATAAGCAATAAACAGATACACCATAACAGATATCCCCAGCTAAGGATAACAGGGAGAGGAGTGGACCCAAGACATAGAGGGGATGGAGGGAGGGAAAACCCAACTGCAGTTGCATATCTAGCGGACATCTACATTTATGGTAGGTACAAAACTGTACTATGTCCTTCAAGAATGCAACTGCAGTCATAACATATGGGTTGAATACCATAGCTTAGCTGGGGGAGGTGGTATGCTCTAAGAAAGGGATGGTGTAGCTATCAGTCCCTGCAGGACTGCCGAAGCAAAGCCTGCTCTGGATCTGGAATATAAAGGGAGGTTGTAGTGCTTGGAAAATGTATGCACGGAGCTCCATGTAGCAGCTTCTAGAATGTCTTTTGTAGGCACCCCTCTTAAGAAGGCTGTAGAGGTGGCTGTAGCTCTGGTGGAGTGTGGTCTGACATTGGCTGGCACACTCTTTCCATGGAAGGAATAACAGAATCTGATGCAATGTCCAATCCATTTTGAAATTGTCTGTTTAGAAATTGCTTTTCCTTGTACTGCAGGGGCGTAAGCTACAAAAAGCTGGTCAGACTTCCTACTGGTCTTGGTTCTGTCTAGGTAGTAGCGAAGCTGTCTGTGTATGTCCAAGGTATGCAACAGTCTTTCCCCCTTGTTCTCAGGATTAGGAAAGAAAGTAGGCAGGTGAATTGCTTGATTTAAGGCAACCCTAGATACCACTTTTGGCAGAAAGGTAGGGTTGGTTCGTAAGGAGACCCTGTCTCTGTGAAAGGTTATGAACGGTGGTATTGCCATTAAGGCCTGTAATTCCGAAACCCTTATTGCTGAGGTAATGGCCAACAGGAAATCTGTCTTCCAGGAAAGAAATTGTAAATCCACAGAAGCTGCTGGCTCGAAGGGAGGTAAAGTCAATTTTTCTAGAACATAATTGAGGTCCCAAGCTGGTACTGGTGCCTTTCTTGGGGGCTTTATATTCTTGATTCCTCTAAGAAATTGCCTTAACAAAGGATGTGAAAACACAGGTGGGTCAGTGTTGTATCTAGCTGATATTGCTGAAGCATGAATTTTTATGGAAGAGAATGAAAGTCCTTTATGCAGCATATCTGCCAAGTATTCCAGGATGAGAGGCATGCTCAAAAATGAAGCATCATGACCCTTGTTGGTATTCCAAATGCTGAATCTCTTCCATTTGGCTGAGTAAACTTTTCTGGTGGATGGTCTGCGGGCTTCTGTTAATATCCGCTGAACTTCCTTGGAGAGAGGTAAATCAAGGTTATTTATGGGATTTCCCAAGCTGTCAGCTGTAGCGTCTGGATGTTGGGATGAACTGTCCTGAAGTTGTGTTGAGTCAGAAGTTGGGGCCATTGTGGAAGGGCCCAAGTTTTGTTGTGACATATGCTCCGTAGTAGTGGGTACCAGTGTTGTCTTGGCCAGTCTGGAGCTATTAGGATCCCCTTCGGCTTGTCTGCTTTGATCTTTAATAACACTGTGGTCATCATTGGCAGAGGTGGAAATGCATAAATTATCAGGGTGCTCCAGTTGAATGAGAGGGCATCTGTTTTCCATGCTTGTGGATGATATGTCCTTGAGCAGAACTTTTGTAAGTGGTGATTGAGGTGGGAGGCAAATAGATCTACGTCCGGCCTGCCCCATGTCGAGGTGAGTCGTAGGAAGATGTCTGGATGTAGCCTCCATTCGTGGGGGGTCTAGGAAATTCCTGCTTAGACTGTCCGCCAGAACATTGTCTTTGCCTGGAACAAACTGGGATTGTAGTTGTATGTTTAGGCCCAGTGATTTTTCCCAAAGATTCATTGTCAGTCTGCAAAGGGGGTAAGAATGAGTGCCCCCCTGCTTGTTTATGTGGTGTTGTCTGTCCGTATTAATAGGTGGCCTTGTTGAAGTGGTTGCCCAAAGGCCTCGATGGCATGCATTACTGCTAACATTTCTTTTTGATTGATATGCAGATGTGTTTCCTTTGGAGACCATTGTCCTTGAATACATCTGCCTTCCATGTGCGCCCCCCATCCAAGGTCTGAGGCGTCTGTGGTCATGGTCTGTGTTATCTGAGGCTTTTTGAATGACATACCTATGTTTGACTGGCTTGCTAAGGCCCACCATAAAAATTCCTTTTGAAGACATGGAATGAGTGGGATATTTGCTTCTAGGTTGTTGTTGTGTTGAGACCATAAGCTTTTTAAGTACCACTGAAGCTTTCTCATGTGTAGTCTTGCTAGTGGAACCAGGAGGATGCAGGATGCCATGTAACCCAGGGCCTGCAGGAAACTCCTTGCAGCCATTTGGGTGAGCTTTGCTAAACTTTTGAAGTAATGGGTTAACTTCTTTTGCTTGTCTTCTGTCAGGTAAGCCATTTGAGAGGCTGTGTCTAGTTTGGCTCCTAAGAAGGTTATTTTCTGGGATGGCTGAAGTCTTGACTTTTGAAAGTTGACTGTGTATCCCAGAGCCTGTAGCAAGTGTATGACATAATTCAAGTTTTTTGTCAAAGTTAGTTTGTTGTCCGCTTGTATGAGGCAATCGTCCAGGTACGGGTAGATTTGAATCCCCTGGAGCCTGAAATGAGCAATTACTGATGCCAGGCATTTCGTGAATACTCTGGGTGCAGTAGATAAGCCAAATGGCAATGTTGAGAATTGATAATGCTCTGGCCCTGCAAGAAATCTGAGGTATCTTCTGCAGCTGTGTCTGATAGGGACAAGGTATGCCTCCTTGAGGTCCAGAGTAATCAGCCAAGACCCCTTGCCCAACATGGGAAGGAGTTGCTGTACAGTCAGCATTTTGAACTTTGGTACTATGAGGAAAGTGTTTAAAGCGGACAAGTCCAGTATTGGTCTCCATTGACCTTCTTTTCTTGGAACAAGGAACAGTCTTGAATAAAACCCCTGGCCTTGTTCTTGTTGTGGAACTTTTTCTATTGCTTTGATCTGTGCAAGCAGAGAAATTTGCTTTATAGCCTCTGCCCTCTGATTTTGTGGAAGGTTTGGTATGCCTTGTTTTCTTGGCAAAGTGTGGAAGTGGAACCTGTAACCGTGGTCTATAATGTCCAAAATCCATTTGTCTGTTGTTAGTTTGTGCCAATTTTTTGAAAACAGAGATAACTTTCCGCCCAGAGGAGCCTCTGTTTGCTCCTTGGTTACCGGAAGTAGAGGAAAGTCATTGAGATTGTCCCTGCGGGACAGGAGAAACTCCTGTGTCACTTCTTTGGTTTGTTGGTTGCCATTGTCATCCCCTGTAGGATCCTCTGTATTGGCCTTTTCCTCGGCCACGCCTGTTTTTGCCCCTTTGTGATCTTTCAGGATTAGGAAAGGACCAGTTTTTAGAAGGCCAGTTCCTGCTGAATCTGGGCGGCTGAACCTGAAGGAAATCTTTTACTGTCTGAACTGACTTGGCTTTTTCCTCAATGGACTTTAACACATCTTTAGCATTAGCACCAAAAAGCTTGTTCTTTTCCAAGGGTGCATCAAGAAGTTTTGCCTTAACATGATCTGGTAAGGCTTGTTCTTTCAACCATGCATGTCTGCGAATGACCGCCCCTGTCATAGCTGCCCTACATGAAGCCTCCAATGCATCATATCCACACTGTAGAAAGTGATTGCTAACCTGTTGAGCATTATGAACAGTCTCCTGCAAAGACTTCCTATCTAAGGGTTCAGGGGAGGCCAATGTTTTCGGTAAATCATCTAACAGGAAATCCTGATATTGAAACATGTGAAAGAGACAATGAGAGCTCTCATAGATAAAGTAGTGGAAGTGTAAACCTTCTTCCCCCATCTCTCTAAGGACCTTGCTTCCCTGTTAGAAGGCAAAGGATTTTTGGAGGTGGTAGCTGAAACCCCTTTAGGCCCCTGGGAAATTGTTTCTAAATCAACAGCATGGGCCTTGAAGAAATGAGAATGGGTTTCTGGAACCCTATAGTATCTGTCAGGCTTGGCAGGGGCAGGAGGAAGAGTATCAGGGGTGACACTGGAGTCAGAATACAAATCATCCAAAACATCAAGCACAGGAGGTATAGCTAAGGGTCTGTGCTGGGGCTTTTTAAGGAAGGTTCGAAGGCGCTTTCTGGAATCAGAATATTCCTGGCCTTGCCACTTGAAATGCTCCCTCATGGAGTGCAGGACTTCCCCAAAAGAAATATCCTCAGGAGGGGAGGCTGAGGGAATGGAGTCCTCTGCATCTGAATCCTCATAGGTCTGGAAGGGCTCTTCCTGGCTTTCGGAGCAAACAGAGGCCTCAGAATCTTCATCTGACTGAAGAGGATCAGAGGGTTCAACCCTGGGCCTTTTGTCAGGAGGAGGCTGGGATCCTCTCAGAGGATGGGCCTGGGAACCTCTGATCAGGGAAATTAAATCTGCTGCCATAGACATGATTTGTGTTTCAGGAGTAGGCTGAGGTAAGATTTTAGCAGTAAGATGCTTGGACTTGCTGGCTGCCTTAGCACGTGTGTAGGCCTTGATAGACATGGACATGGGAGGCCTAGCTGCTCCACGTGCAGGAGTGACCTTATCAACAGCAATGGTCTTGGGCATTTCCTCGGTTTCGGTATCCGGAGGAAAATCAATAACTGGCGTCGGTGTTGCCTCTGGTATCGGAGGTATCGGTAAAGCGGTGTCTTCGGTTCGGAGTGGTGGAATAACCGACTCAGAGGGAACCGGGGCACTCGTGGTTAGTTTAGTCGTGGTGTTGGTGGAAGACGCAGGCCGAGGATGTCGGTCCCGGTCTTTTCGTTTCTTAGGAGTCTGCGTTGTCGGTTGTTCCGACGGCATTGTATAATGAAATTTGTCGCCGAAGAAGTCTTCTGCGAACTCCGCCCAGCGCCTGAGAGTGCGCTTATTGAAGCGAGTACAGGTGACAGGCTGAGACGTCGTGGTCTGGACAAGGCAAGGGAGGCAGTAAGAGTGGAAATCCTTATGAGGTATTTGTTTACCACAAGACAAACAATTATTCACTTTTTCAGTAATTTCTGACATCGGCTGAGGCAAGTAAAGGTCCCCAACGGGGTACTTAGCTTTTTTGATGACTTCGGTTTCGAAGAATACAGGAGCTGACCGACCGGCACTTGCGAACTGCTTCTGCTTCGGGCACCGCGCGGCAAGAAAGACTGAAGATGGTGTCGGCTGATGCTTATATACTCCAGCCACCCTGACGTCGGAGAGAAATGCGACATCAGCCGACGTCGGACCCAGACTTTGGAATCCGGCCGACCGAGGGCTGCCTGAGGCAGGACAACCCATATGTTATGACTGCAGTTGCATTCTTGAAGGACATCTCCATGTTGCTGCATCCAAAATATCCTTGGTAGGTACTCCTCTGAGGTAGGCAGTTGAAGTGGCTGTTGCCCTGGTGGAGTGAGATCCAATGCTGCTAGGTACAGGTTTCCCATGGTGGGTATAGCAGAAACATATACAGTGCCCTATCCATTTTGAAATAGTCTGCTTTGAAATGGCTTTTCCCTGTGCGTATGCTACCAATAATTGTTCAGATTTTCTGAAAGCTTTGGTTTTGTCCAAGAAGTGTAACTGTCTGTGAATGTCCAAAGAATGTAGCAATTTCTCCCCTTTGTTCTGTGGTTTTGGATAAAAAAAGAATGCTGCAATTTCTCCCCTTTGTTCTGTGGTTTTGGATAAAAAGTTGGCAAGTGAATAGTTTGGTTCAGAGCCACACTTGATACCACCTTTGGCATAAACGTAGGGTTAGTTCTTAAAGACACCCTGTCCTGGTGGAAGATGAGGAAAGGTTCCACTGCCATTAGTGCCTGTAATTCTGAAACTGTTCGTGCTGATGTAATTGCCAGTAGCAGAGCAGTTTTCCAAGAGATGTATTTTATTTCTTCTGTGTTAGCTGGCTCAGAAGGAGGTAGAGTTAATTTTTCCAAAACAAAGTTGAGGTCCCAAGTTGGTGTAGGTGCTCTACAGGGCGGTCTTATGTTTTTAGCCCCTCTGAGGTATTGCTTGAGCAAAGGATTAGAAAAAAATTGGTGGATCCATGTTGTAATGAGCAGAGATAGCTGAGGCGTGGATCTTGATGGATGAAAAAGAAAGGCCCTTATCCAACATCTCAGTTAAGTATTGCAGTATCTGAGGAATGTTTGGGACTAATGGGTCAAGGCTGTGCGCTTGGTTCCAGGCACAGACTCTCTTCCATTTATCCGCGTATGCTTTCCTGGTGCTAGGCCTTCTGGCCTCCAGAATGACATCCATAACAGCCTTGGAGAGAGGCATTGCTTGCTTGACTACCAAATTTTCCATGCAGCTAGGTTTAAGGTCTTTAGCTGGCTGTGAAGTATCTGATTGTTGTGCTGTGTCAGCAACTCTGGGATTTGAGGCAAAATCCAGGGTGGTTCTTGTGCTAAGCTCTTTAAGATTGGATACCAGTGCTGGCGTGGCCAGTCTGGTGCAATCAGTATAATTTTTGGCTCTTCCTGCCTGGCTTTTATGAGTACCTTTAGGAGGAGAGGTAAAGGAGGGAAAGCGTACACTTGTAGTTTTTTCCAGCTGAATGAGAGGGCATCCACTTTCCATGCTTGTGGATGGCAGCTCCTTGTGCAGAATTTATGTAATTGGCAGTTCTTTGGGGAAGCAAACAGATCTATGTCCGGGCTCCACCATTTTTGTGTTATCATTCTGAATATTTGTGGATTCAGTTTCCATTTGTGTGGGTCCATAATGTTTCTGCTTAGGTCATCTGCCAGTGTGTTTTTCTCTCCTGGCAGGAATTGTGCTTGCAGATGAACTTGGTAGTTTAGAGCTGTGTTCCACAAGGTCATGGCTTGTCTGCAGAGGGGGTAGGAGTGTGTGCTCCCTTGCTTATGTACCACATAACTGTGGTGTTGTCTGTCTTTAGTAGTAATTGTCCTGGATACAGTAGGTCCTTGAAAGCTATAATAGCATTTTGTACAGCTAGCATCTCTTTTTGATTGATGTGGAGATGTCTTTGCTCTGTGGGCCACTTGCCCTGGATACATTTTCCTGCCATGTGTGCTCCCCAGGCGTAATCCGATGCATCTGTTGTCAGTGTTTGCCTGGCTGTGGGTTGAGTGAAATGCTGTCCCTTGTTGAGGTGACAAGCTTGTGCCCACCATCGAAACTCCTGTTGTAGGCAAGGAATTAGTGGTATAACTGTTTCCAAACTTTGACAGTGTTGAGACCATACACTCTTTAGGTACCATTGTAGTTTCCTCATATGCAGTCTGGCATATGGAATTAGTAGTATGCAAGATGCCATGTAGCCCAAGGCCTGCAGATTTTTTCTTGCAGGGAGTTGGGTCTTTGTTGCCATTAATTGAAAATATTGAGTCAGTTTTCCTTGCTTGTCTGGCATGAGATAAGCCATCTGGGCCGTTGTGTTCAAGCTGGTACCCAGGAATATTATCTGTTGTGAGGGCACGTGTTTTGATTTCTTTTCGTTTACTGTGTACCCCAGGCAACTTAATAACTTTTTACGTACGCCATATGCTTTAGTAGAATGTCCTTGCTCTCTGCTTGAATCAGGCAGTCGTCCAGCTATGGATAAATTTGAATTCCTTTTTGCCTGCAAAATGCAATTACTGGTGCCAGGCACTTTGTGAAGACCCTGGGCGCAGTAGATAAGCCAAAGGGCAGTGCACAGAATTGATAGTGCATTGAACCAGCTAGAAATCCGAGGTATCTTCTGCAGTTTTGTCTGATAGGGACATGCAGGTATGCCTCTTTGAGGTCCAATGTCATGAGCCAAGCTTTCTTGCCCATAATGGGAAGAAGCTGCTGTAGTGTCAACATCTTGAATTTCAGTACATCCAGGTAAGTGTTTAGTGTAGAAAGGTCCAGAATGGGTCTCCAGACTTTGTCCTTTCTGGGAACCAGAAAGAGTCTTGAGTAAAATCCTTGTCCTTGTTCCTGTGGTGGTACTTTTTGAATAGCTCTCATGTCCAGGAGTGCTGTAATTTGTCTTTGAGCCTCTGCCCATTGATTTGGTGGCAGATTTGGCATTCCTTTTAGCCTTGGCAGGGTGTGAAAATGGAACCTGTAACCTTGAGATACAATGTTGAGAACCCATTTGCCTTTGGTGATGCAATGCCAGTTGTGACAGAAAAGTGCCAGTTTTCCTCCTAAGGGGGCTGCCAAGAGAGAACTGTTCGGCAGCTGTAGTGGAAAGTCATTAAGTCTGTTTTTTTATTAGGTTGAGGCCTGTCTTCTTCTTTCTGGCCTGGTGTGCCCCACTGTCGAGGCCTGTAAGGCCCTTGTGTCTGACCTCTACCTCTTGGACGTCTGTATCTGCCCCTTTGAGGTCTGTGTGACTGGAAAGGACCAATTCTTTGTTGGCCAATTTCTGCTAAAACGAGGAGGCTGAACCTGTAATAAATCTTTCACCGTTTGCATATATTTTGCCTTATCCTCCATCTTCTTTAATACCTCCTCTGCCTTAACTCCAAACAGCACATCCTGCTGCAAAGGTGCATCCAATAATTTTACCTTAACATGATCTGGTAACGTATGTTCCTTTAACCAAGCATGCCTTCTGATGACAGAGCCTGTAACTGCTGCTCTACAGGAGGCCTCTAAGGAGTCAAACCCACATTGCAAAGTATGTTTTCCCACTTGTTCAGCAGCATGCAATAAATCCTGGATTTCTTTTAAGTTAGGAGGATCTGAATCTGGAAGCATCTTTTGTTTCAACTGAGACATCAAAAATTGCTGATATTTTACCATGTGAAACTGGCAATTCAAGGCTCTCATTGCTAAAGTTGCAGACTTATATACCTTCTTTCCCCATCTGACTAAAGCTCTGGAATCTCTGTCAGAGGGAACTGGGTTTTTTGCTGATGAGGCCTTAATCCCTCTGGGTCCCTGAGAAATAGTTTCAGGGTCAGCAACAGGGCTTTTGTACAGAAATTTGTGAGAGTCAGGGACTCTGTAATATCTATCAGGTTTAACTGGGGCTGGGGGGTAAGGAGTCAGGGTTCAAACTGGATTCAGTGTACACATCATCCACAATGTCTAGAACTGGCGGGATTGCAAGGGGTCTGTGTTGAGGCAATAAAAGGAAGTCTCTGAGCCATTTCTTGGATTCTGAGTAATCCTGACCTTCCCAATGGAAATGCTCCCTCATGGTATGTAAGGTCTCCCCAAAGGAGTAATCCTCAGGCGGAGAGGCTGACTGAATTGATTCTTCAGCATCAGAATCCTCATAAGGGGGTAAAGAATATCCTAGGTCAGAGGAACAGTCAGAGGAAATGGACACCTGGTCAGAAGATTCATAGTCTGCATCCTGTCTGGGCCTTTTATCAGGAGGGGGATGGGACTCCCTGATTAGGTCCTCGGACATTTTTAGCATTTGTTTCTTAGGCATGAAAAAGTTTCCCCAACGGGGTACTTAGCTTTTTTAGAAGACTTTGGTTCTGGATTCGGAATGAAAATCTCAGGAGTCGGCCGACCGGCACTAGCGAACTGCTTCTGCTTCGGGCACCGCGCGGCAAGAAAGACTGAAGAAAATGGCGTCGGCTGCATCTTACATACTACTGTCGCACTGACGTCAGGGAGGAGGCAACAGCAACAGATGCCGGACCAAGACTTTGGAACTCTGGCCGACTGCGGGACCGCCTGACGGCAGGATAACCCAAGTGTAATGACTGCAGCAGTGTAACACGATGAACATCTTGTTTAATACACTGAGATCCAAAATTGGTCTCCAGTCTCTGGTCTTTTTTGACACCAAAAATATTCTCGAGTAGAATCCGGATCCTATCTGGTCTGTGGGGACTACATGGATGACTCTCTTTTTCTAGCAGGTTTGAGATCTCTAATGCTGCTACTTCCCTTTGACTGGGTGAAATGTCAGGAAGGTTTCTTAGGGGGACGGGACAAAGATCGAAGGGGATATGATAACCTCTGGCTATTATCTCATGTACTCAAGAGTCGGAGGTAATGGTTAGCCAGGCAGAAGGGAACAAAGAAAAACAACCCCCAACTGCTTCCACAGGAAAGCAGTTGGGCCGCTCTTCAGGAGCGCTGGCAGGATTGACCAGATAAGGAGTCTCTGGAACCTTGGTTTTGCAGACCTCCTCTGCCCCGAAAGGGGCGTCTTCCATGTGAGTTTCCCCCTCTGCCTCTACGGGAGAAATCGGTGTGTGTGTGTCAGAACCTTTTTTTTGACTTTTTTCACCCACACCTTCCCTTCTTTCTGGAGAAAAGCCCGTTGAGAGGAAAGAAGAGGTGCAGCAAGGGGCAGCAAGGGTCTTACCGTTCTGTTCACATCTAGCCAGTGTGTCTTTCACCTTGGGTCCAAATAACGAAGAAGCTTCAATGGGAGCGTTTAGAAAGGAAGCCTTGAAGGGTTCCACGAGGTCACACAGGTACATCTAGGCATGCCGTCTCATGACTATGCCTGCACCCGCAGCTCTAGCTGCTCCTTTTGATGCATGAGAAATCAGATGCATGCAAGAGTTAGATACTGATTCAAGGGTGGCTAACTGTGAGGCCACTTTGTCACAGACCTCATAAGACACAGCTCCGGCCAAAGTTTCAGACAGCTCAGAAATTAAGTCTCTTTGAAGCCTGGTGAAATGTGCCATATAATTCAGGGACCTAACTGCAAAGGTCGCTGATGCAAAGGTACGCTTCCCTAATCTGTCCAGTGCCCGGGACTCCTTGTTGGGCAGATGGGCAGTCTGGCTCTCTTTTGCCAGATCCTTTTTAGTTGCAGCCGCCACCCATATGGCATCTACTGGAAGACCTTAAGACCAGTGGGGGTCGGTATCTGCAGGGGACAAGATTTTATCTGGCCTCCGAGGAATGGCCTCAACAGTGTCAGGAGCCTTCCATGCATGCGGCACGACGAGCTGGACAAGTTCGTCGGCAGGTGGAGTAACGCAGGAGGTAGGGGGCCGGGCACAAAAGGCCTGCAGGAACACAGACTCTTCAGAGGTCAGGTTAGAGGGCTGCCAATCACCTCTCTGTTTAAGGATTTCAAGGATATCCCCAAAAGATACCTCAGAGGGTGATCGATGGGACCCTTCCCCATCATCAAAATCTGTCTCTTCCGTTAGGGATTCTTCTGGGGAGTCCACGTGCTTCCTCTTACACGAACTCTTGTGATGAACTTCCTCAGAGGGAGATGCTGGGGAAGACAGTGCAAGAGGGGCGTCCTGTGGGAGTGTATACTGAGGCCCTTGTGCCCGGTGTCCACTAGGGGTGGCTTGTGTGAGTTGTGGGCCAGAGGAGTACGGGAAACCTGGTGGCACAGGATCACCGACAGTGGCAAGAGCCTTCTCCATAAGTTGAAAGGCTGGTCCATCTAAGGAGGGGTGGGAGCATATAGTCACCCCTCGCTCAAGCAAGCCAGCCTGCTGACTAGGATTCTCTGGATGGCCATGGGACGCAGGGGAAACCGTGCCACAGCTAGCATCCTGATAAGTGACAGGAGTAAAGTGTCTCTCTTGCCAAAAAGGCAGCTGCGATTTCTTAGTAAGGTCTACAAAAGAAGCCGCAGCAGGGGAAGTCTGTGCTCTAGGAAGGGGCTTAAAGGCTGAAGAATATGGAGGAGAACAAGTAGGGATCTCAGAGGAAAAATGTTCCTCTACAAGGGAGGGATATGTCTTGGGAGGTGGGATTCCTCTAGCCGAAAGCAAATGGTCCACAATACGCCCCACCTCATGTTCAGAGAAGCTTCTAGTGGATCTCATGGACATAGCTGATGGGGAGTCAGGTCTATCTAGAGATGGAGTAAATTGAGAGCCAGCAAGGGGTCTTTAAAAGGAGAATAAGTTGTAACAGCAGGTGGGCTAGGTGTCTGCACCGAAGGCAACGGTGCTGTAATAGCTTGTACTATTGGTGTCTGCACCGAGAGAATTGTTGGCGCCGAAAATGGAATCTGCACCAACAAGGTCGGTGCCATAACGGTAGTTGGCACCATAGTCGGTGCCGAGAGAGTCTGCACCAACCAAAGAGTACAAGGAGAGTCGGTGCCAAGAGCATTGTCTGTGCCGAAGAAGGTACAGGCGCCAGGAAATCCCTCGACGCAGTAGTAGTCTGCATCGACTGTATGGTCAAGTGCCAGTGAAAGGGTCTGAGCCGAGGAGCCCCTTGGTTCCAATGCTGTCTGAAGCACACTCAGTGCCATAGTAGGAGTCGGTGCCGATGGTTTTGGAGCTGTAGGTCTCGGCTCCGAAACCCTCAGAGCCAAAGAAGTCCGTTCAGAAGACAATTTAACTTTCTTTGGTCTCAGTTCCTGGGGCTCCCCAGCGGGGGATGAAGGAAGACACTTAGTCTTCTTTGGGTAGTCTTTCTTTCTATGGGAGCTAGGAAGGGATGAAGCCTCCGACTCAGAAATAGCCTCTGTAAAGGGGGTTTTCATAATACCCTTTAGAATAAGTTTGTTTTTCCTATCCAAAAGTGTCTGGGAAGAAACATTTTTACAAATCCCACAAGGTGGGTCGACAGTTAAGTGAGATTCACCCAAGCAGTACACATAAGGTATGTGCGTCTGAAGTAGGCAACTTGAGGCCACAACTAGTACATTTCTTAAAACCTGGACAACCTTTCTTTTCTGCCATGATCGGTGAGAGAAAAAACAGACAGAAGGAGAGAAAAAGGGAAAGTAGAGTACCAGCTATGGTACAAAGAATACCCGAAGGTACGAGGGAAAGATTACCAACGATGGTAAGACAGATACCAACAAGGTAAGAAAGAGGGTAAACACTTAGAAAACAGAGTCGCTAGATGCGACAGGGTAAAAGACAACTATAGAAATAAATTTCCTTGAAGAAAGATAAATTTACGAGGTAATAAAATAAGTAAAATAACTTAGCTCAAGAGCAATGGCTTGACAAGACTGAATGGTGATGCGGCAAATGAAATCCGAGGTAACGGAGAGGGGAATTCTGGGTAAGAGTTTATCTCAAGAGTTTGTAGCTGGTGCGAGCTTGGAAGATGGCCGTCTCAGTTCCAAGGTCGGAACAGACTACCCACACATAAGGACTGAACGAGGATTAACAATATCAGATCACGTGTTTCAGCACGACCGATTTCAAACAGACCAATTTCTGTGTCAGAGAGATAAAGCCCTCTTTACAGCCCACATGATCCACGTTCAGTTAGAGGCTCAGGTGCAAAAAGAGTCAGGAGGATGGGAGTGAGGGCATATGTCAGCTCATTCATTCCATGGGGACAGTGTAGTTATTCTAAGTTACCCGAGTGGTCTGGTGCAAGTGGAGGGCTTACACAGAGCATGCTGATCACAGAGGGGATATCCTTGGCTTCCTAAAAGCACAGTTGTGTACACTTACCATAAATGTAGACGTCTGAGTGTATTCACTGTTGCAGTCATCACTTGTGGGTTATATCCCTGTTGGTTAGGCCTTGGACGGTCCTAATACCTGAGTAAACAGTATCCCTCCTCCGTCGGCTGCAGGTCGCTGGAGACTGACGTCAGGTCATCAGGGCTATAAAGAGAGGCACTCCAAATGTGACCTATGCAGGTACGGCAAGTACACGGCTTAAAAAAACATCAGATCAGTCCAAAAGGAGCACAACGTGGTTGAAAAATAGTAATTTAATCCATGTAATGGCAAAAAAACAGACTGGTTTCGGCAATAATAACAATGCCTTCCTCAGTGTAAAGAAAGAACTCACAAAAAGCCATATTTATTACAAAATGAGGACAGCAACTCCAATTGATTGGCTGGTCATAATTGCTCATTGAGCCCAGATGGAAACAAACCACCTAGCCTGATTATCCATTTTTTTTCTTTCTGATTCGATATAGTGTGCCAGCCAACCTTCTTTCCTTTATCACCCTATATAATGTCAATAACTATAAATCTAAAGGTTGCAGTGGGATGTATTAATACATGTCTGTAAAGAGCATTGCTGATTCTTTTGTGTTTGATGTCACTCAAATGTTCGCCAATGCGGTATTTAACTAGCCTGGATGTCTGACCAACATAGAATGCCAGACAAGAGCAGGTTGCTAGATAAATTACCCATTCACTGGAACAATTTGCAAAAAATCTGATGTCAAAAACCCTGACAGTATTTTGGCTGCTAAATTGTTTAGTTTTATCCACTCTGGCACAATGAACACAATGTCCACATGGAAAACATCCAAAGAGAAGTCCCCCTGTTAGGCTAGACTGATACAATATGTTATAATTAGATATCCCATGCTTATAATGACTGAAATGGGACCTAATGTTTTGCCCCTTCTGTATCCAAAAATACATCTTTCTTGGAACATATTGGTCAGTCTGTCATCTGACATCAAGATATTCCAATTTTGCTGAACTACATGGGAAAGTACAGGGGTGTTCCATCCATACGTTGTGATAAACCTAATGGGTGGTGATTCTTGGGTGGTCTTATCCTTATATGCCAAAAGATCTTTCCTATCTAGTGATGACGGTGACCGTGCCTGGCTTGTACCCCCAGGTTTTAAATTTTTTAACCATATCCTGCCTGAAATATTCATATTTGTTGGGATCAGAACAGATGCACTTAATTCTGAGGAATTAGGACTTCGGGATGTTACGTATAAGATGAGGTGGATGATGACTGGAAGCATGTAACAATGAATTATATTGAGGGCATTTGCGAAATACCCGAGTATCTAAATTATCATCAGCATTCCTTGTAACCAAGGCATCTAAAAAGTGATTTGATTCATATCATGGTAACACGAAAACTGAAAAACCCATTTATTACCATTAATGTAGTCCATAAATTCCTCTAGATAAGCAACATCTGCTTTCCAGACTAACCAACAGTCATCCAAATAATAACGCCAGATATCCATTTCAGACAGGTACAGATTATAGAGCGGATCATAGATTAGTTGTCCCTCTATGTATGCCATAAATAAATCAGCAAAAACGGGGGCAAAGGATGCCCCCATGGCCACCCCACGAGTCTGCCAGAAACAATTGTCTTTATAATAAAATACATTTTTGGTTAATACATGTTCAGTTAATCCAATGAGAAAGGTGTTAAAACCCGGTGGGTACAGTTCAGAAATGGTCAACCAATGTTCAATGGTTAAAAGCCCAGCCCAATGAGGTATGTTAGTGTACAGGGCTGACATCTAATGTGCATAAAGACCACCCTGGTTCAATCTGACTGTTAGCTATGATTTGAAGAAACTGAGTTGTATCCTGGATACGGGCTCTGACATACTTGAGTAATATTGTCATTCTGCCAGCTGATAAAAGGGGTGCTACTGTTGTTATGAGTTGGATAAAATATGATACTGAAGCCCTTAGACAGTTAAACAACAGTCAATACTACATGCCCATGCCATTGGATCCTATGAGTACATTTAAACAACAGATGGACACCTTTATTAATCTGGTGGTGGAGGAGGGGACTATATCTGACACTGTTTCTAAACATCTTATTATTTCTGATTCTCAGAAACAGTATCTTTATTTACTACCCCAAATCCACAAATCCATTTCTGACCCCCCCCCCCCCGGTAGACCAATTGTGTCTGGTCGTGGCTCTTTCACTGAACCACTGTCTGTATATCTAACACAATACCTTTGCCCATTACTCAAATATGTCAAAGTGTTTTCTTGTGTAATACTTTATGTAATTATCTTTTACATGCATTAATTAATATTTAACCTTTTTAATCCCACACGATACAGTGATTACTGATGTATTTTCATTATTATACTTGGACATTTATGATTTTTTATGGCTGTGACTTAGTTTTAATTGGTTTATTGGGTATTAGCTCTCATTGGTTATTTGTTTTTAATTGATTATATATTAATGAATGTTATTTTACTTGTTTATTCATCCGAAGAAGTCTATGCTTGGCAGGACGAAAATGCATGTTACATTTTTAGTGTTAATGTTTTGAATGTTCAATAAGCTGCAGTGGTTCCATAGTATATCGTTGGTGTGCTCTGTGGAGTTGAGCTTGATTATGTTAAAAGCTTTATCAAAGGATACGGGGGATTTTTTAATCCAGTTGCGTGCATGGTATGATGGTACTGACCATGGAAATTTTACCTTTGTTATGTTGGATATAGTCTCATTTTTTACTGCAATTCCCAATGAAAATGGAGTTTGTGCCATTAAAGAGGTTTTAAATGAATGAGGCAGAATTAATGGAAGAGTCACAGACTATATGTGAATTATTACAACTTGTACTTGAAAATAATGTTTTAATATTCAATAATAGGTTTTGCTATCAAATAAGCAGGTGTTGCAATGGGCACGCCCACTGCTAACACCTATGCGAACTTGGCACTGAATAAATAGGAAAACCTATACATATTCAATGATGCATGTATTTATACATCTAAAATTGCTTTTTTTTAAAGATTTGTTGATGACATTTTTTTGTATGGATGGGCAGTGAATCAGAGTTACTAGATTACATCAATTTTCTCAATACTACCATGATTTTCTGAAATTTGAAATGACACATTCTAAAATCAAAATTAAACATTTGGACGTTGAACTTTCTTATAATGAACTAGGTATAAATACCAGTTTATATAAGAAACCTATCCATAGAAATAAATATCTACATAGGAATAGCATGCATGCTCAACATGTCTTCAAGGGGATTGTAAAGAAACAAAGATAAGAACAAGTAAACGGAATGCTGATTATGAAAAATGCCTCCATCAGATGCAAGAAGTAACACTGGAATTTAGAGCTAGGGGTTATGGGGAGAATTTAACTACTACTTTTAATGAAGTTATTGGTAAGAGAGACAATGTAGCACAACCTTATTTTAAGATGAACTATATCGCTGGTGATAGATCTTCTGATAGTAACATATTATATTTTAATACAAGATATAGTAGACGTAGTAAGGCGATACAAAGTATTATTAAAAATAATTGGTGCATTTTGCAATCACTTCCACAGTTACGGAAATATATAGGCAACACACCTAAATTTCCAAACAGGAATTGTGCTATTTTGAAAAAACGTTTATGCTACAAAGATTTTTTTGTATCATCAACCATCCAGATCCCCCAAGATAGGAACAGTTCCGTGTTACGAATGTGCAAGTTGTGAGATGATTAATACTGAGACTTGCTTTATACACCATGTTAGTGGTAAAAAATGTGTGTGTTCTTGTGTTGCTAACTGTAACTCTACTAACATCGTATATTTGGAAAACTGACAACCACGAACCAAGAAAGAAAGGCACTGAAAGCAGTCGAAAACACGAGTCCAACAAACTAGTACAAAGATTTAATAAACTGAAGCGCTTTTCGTTTGCTATCATAAGCAAACTTCCTCAGAAAACCTTCAATTTATTAAATCTTTGTACTAGTTTGTTGGACTCGTGTTGTCGACCGCTTTCAGTGCCTTTCTTTCTTGGAACATCATATATTTAGCAATATATAAACAAGTTCGAGTTTTTACACTGGTAAATCAACTAGAAAACAGAGAGAGAGAGTAGTGGAACACAGGTCAGAAATGCAAAGGGGTGTTATGAGTAATTCCTTGGCACAACATTAGAAAGAAAATGGCACTCATTTTTTTATATTTAGGGCTATGGAAATGCTTTTTAGAGATATTAGGGGTGGGGATATGAACAATAGATTGGAACTGAAGGAATACAAATGGATTTTATGTCTAAATGCTGACCATCAGTATTAAGATAGTTTTGTTGAAACCAGTTTTAAAGAAAAAGCAAATGTGTTTAAAAGAATTTTTTTTATTGGCTGTATAACATCATGTGATTAGATACACTCTGTATATATAAGTGCATTTTAACCAAGTGTCATGTACTGATGAAGGATTGCATCCGAAAGCTTTACTTTCATACTTTTACATTTTATTAACGTGCTTAACATTGTAGTGCTCATTGTTTTTTTTTATTTTCATTTTTACATTGCTCTGTTTTATCACGTTCATTCACTGCTTACGGGACAAATAAGTCAGGAGGTTTCTGAATGACTTCAGGTTTGTCCAGTACATGAACCCTGAGCAATATAAACCACACTTGCTGAAATCAAAATAGGGCTACAAATGAATTTGGGTTTGTTCTGCCTGGCTTTCTGAATGAATTTCAGGATACAGAGAAATGGTGGTACTGTAAAGCACAGCTGGCAGGCCACTTCTGAATATCAGCATCCCTGGGATATTCTTTTGGAGAAGGAATGAAGGAAAAGAAGTTTAACTTGGCACTGATTTGGAGAGGCAGTCAGGACAGAAGGCTTTTCCCTAGTGACGGAACACCTTCTGCACTACTAACAGTCTGAAGGATCACTCATGAGACATCAGGAAGCAGGAAATGCATACAAACATTGACTTACGAAAAACAGTCGACGTGTTTTGAGTGTGGCAGTACTGTACAAAGATGCTTGTTAGTTTTTATTGTTTGCCCTCAGTTCTGAGAAGTCCCTAATTCTCTCCTGAACTTTAAGTTGAGAAAGCATCCTTTTGAGGAACGGATCAAGAGCAAGTACAAAATTATTTATTCATCCATCTATCCTTTGTTGACTGGGTTAATCCTACTAGGCAAGAGGCCTCTTTTCAGGGGAGACCTAAGGTGGTATTTATACTCCAATTGGAAATTTGGCCAGGGCATCAGGGAACTTCCCCTACTTTTTTCAATAGGTGACATAGGATCCTTTACGTGTTCATGAGCTATAACCAACTCAAGCAGACGGGAATGATCCAGCTATGGTTCTGCTGGACACCATGGCAATCTTGGTGAGGAGGCAGGCATTCTGGAGGTCCAAAGAGGACATCCAGTTTCTTTCTGACAGACAGAGAAAGATGATTTGGATTGTGACCATTCAAAAGGACACTTCAGAGAAAATGTGGATAGGCAGCTCAGCTTGAGTATGGACCACAGTTTTGTCTTTTTGGGTATCAAAACAAACCTGCAGTAATAATCAAAACATTTCTAATCTGTTGGAAGCACTTGGATGGATTTTTCCTTAAAGACATTTTTTTCTCGTCACGCTCTTCTTACAGTGAAGGGCCCAGGGAGACAGTTAGCTAGGAAGAGGTGATATTTGTCCTATATGATGGTAAGTTATGTCTGCAAAAGGAAGGAATGTCAAGTCCCAACTGTCCTCGGAGATTAAAGCCTCAGGGATTAGAATACTGCCCCCAAAGGAGGGCAACGACACCCATGTTGCTGCGGCCAAAGGACTTATTCCAGACCTTTGACTGTTTTCTTGCTGTTGACAATGACAAAACCAGTACTGACACGAGCTCCCTCATTTTATAAAACACAAGTTGCAGAGTTTGAAATTATACATCAAAAGCAGTGAAGGTACTACCCTCACTCTCTGTTCTCTAGGAAATTCTCTACTGATGAGATTAAAAGAGTGGATCTGTCCATATCGCACAACCAGGCATAATGGTGAAGAGCTATACTGCCACCTGCCTCACTAGCTGCATCATCTGTACAACACACTGTGGGTCTTCTTCATGCAAAGCTTCCAGTGATTATCCATTTTGTCGACTACTACTCTTTGGAATTTTAAAAAGTGGGGCAGCGTGCAAAGAAAATGTACAATATGTGCAAGACATTTCCCAAAAAAAAAACAATTACTAGAAAATGGAAATTTTCTAGTATGGAAATCAGAGGCGATCTCTGCCTAACACACAAAGCTATGTCAAACCCAGAGCTTTTGGACATGCTCCACTTAAAGAAATCCTAATCCCTACGAGCTACACGCTCTAGGGACCCAAACCTTGTCACCACAATAAACAGAACATGCTGGAGGGATAGAATCTTGTTCCAGAGACTTCCCATACTCTGGAACAAACTACCTATCAATATCAAACAAAGCTCCTCATTAGTACTCTTCAAGAAAAATCTTGATGATTGGATGGGAGATAGGAAATTCACCCCGGGGATCACTTCTGTGGCTCTGCTCGACAGTGGCTCAGGAAAATAATTTTCTTGGGTGGCGAAAGCCAGGGTACCTTTTGGCTAGGCTTATATAGGCCCTAGGGTCAAATAGCCTAGTACCTACCTATGAACCTATGAAATCAAAATCTAAACTAATTATAACTGAAGTACTGAATATTTTAAGGATATAGAAGAGCTGGAGGTGAGATCTTTAGTAAAGGGAATATGAAAATCACAAAGAAATAAATGAAATATGTGGAAACAAAACATGCACAACAATGTTCAGGAGGATGAGTGAAATTTTAGGAAAGATAGGAACTGGGCAACTTAACATATTGCATGAAAATAATGGAAATGTTATCATGGTTTACTGTTATGTACTGGTTACTTTTTAAAAATGTAACATTTAATAAAGATGTTTAAAAACAAAGATTTTGCCCACGCTATCTTGACCATAAAGCATACTAACTTGTCAGCAAGAGAGACTACCTAGCAAGATGGTCAGGAGACTGAAAGATTTCTTAAAGATTCACTTGCAGAGAGTTTGTTCAGTCTGAAGGCCATCCCCCTCCCTACCTCACCATTTCAAGGACTTTCCTAAAAGTGGGATCATTTGGTAGGATGTCGAAGATCAACTCTCTCATACTCATCATTTTCTGGGGTGGGGAGTCCAAATGACTGCTTCTGCATCTGTTCTTCGTACTGGTCTGAGAGGTGATGAGTCCAGGGAAGGTGTCAAAGCCTATAAAGAACCAGATAACTGATCCTGTGAAGGGCCCCAACCTTTCTGTCTTGATAAATGAAAAGATGGTAGATAGATGGCTGAAGCAAAGAAGTGCCCTCTTTCAAGGTCAAAGTCATTATTGGAACAGATGTCAAGGGCAGCAGATACACAACAGTTTGCATCAATGGGACTTAGACCAATATCAATGTTGCATTCATGGCAGACAGGATCAGCACCTGCTGCCTAAAACTAAAACCAGGTCAGGATTCAATTATCAATGAGCACATCAGCATCACGTTAGACCCCTGCAGCCAGACTTCTGACAAAGGATCTGAGATACCCACTGGTCTCAGGCCTGATGTCAACAGCCTTGAGCCTGAATACTAGGAAGATGACTCCACAAACATCAGCAATGGCCCAGACAACGTCAACACTGAAACAGACATAGACAGGTCAATCCTGGGCTCTGAACCTGATGATATTACTATACTAACATCTTTGTCAACGCCATGAACATTGGTACCAAGGCTGATTCTCGCTGCTCTCACTAGCTGATCTTTAAAAATGTTCATTGCGTGATTAGGGTGACCCAAAACATCTGTTCTATGATCTTTGTAAATTGCTACATCTAGATAGTGTTTTGAGTTAAGTGTTTAGATTTAAGGTTGTACAGAAAAAAAGAAGTTGTGTACTCACCATAACGTTCCATCTGAGTAGTTATACTTCATTTTTCTGCAACATGTGGATATTCGGATCCATATCGGATCCGAGCCGGCAACTTATTTTCTAGCATCTGCTCTGAACTCCGAGCTCCTCCCCCTACCCATAATACACCACCATCTCCTATCTTCCCTCAGATCGAGTTTGCTGCAACTATACACTTTAGCAACTCAACTAAATAAACCTAACATGTTTATTTACATGAAAAGGTCAGGGGGACAGAGGGTGGGAATGATGCAGAGAAATGAAGTATAACTACTCAGATGGAACTTTATGGTGAGTACATAGCTTCTTTATCTGAAGTAGTTAACTTCATTTTATCTGCAAACTGTGGGACAGAGTCCCCAGCTACTCAACAAATCATGGGAGGCCCTCATGGAAGGATATTCCAGAGCAACGCAGAGCCAAAGGATGCTTCTCCCTCTGGAAATCAGATCTAATTTGTAATGGGAGATGAAAGTATGTGAATTTGCCCAAGTTGCTGCTGCACAACTGTCACCCAAAGGAACCTTAGACCAAAAAGCAGTGGAAGTCGCCATGGACCTGGTAGAGTGAGCTTTAATCAGGCCAGGAGGAGATAAACCCTTGAAATATATAGAATGCAAAGAGTGATCCATCTGGCTAAAGAAACCTTGGAAATGGCCTTTCCCAAACGAGGTTTAGAAAATGAGACAAGTAATTGATCGGCCTTACGGAAGGATTGTGTTCTATGAAGGTAGAAACAAAGTTGTCTATGAACATCTAACAAATGAAGTTTGTATTCACCTTTGTTATGAAAATTTGGAAAGAAAACAAGTAGATTAACTGTTTGGTTTATGTTTGATTGAGATGCCACTTTGGGTAAAAATGAAGGATTTGTATGGAGAGAGACCCTGTCCTTAAGGAAGACCAAATAAGGAGGCACGGCAGACAAAGCCTGCAGCTCAGAGACCCTCCTAGTCGATGTAATAGCTACTAGGAAGGCCGTCTTCCAAGATAAAAACTTTAAACCCACTGATGCAGCAGGCTCAAAAGGAGGAATTACTAATGACTGGAGAACCAAAGTGAGGTCCCAAGGAGGAACCGAATCCTTGATGGGAGGATGCAGAAGTAAAATGCCTTTTAGAAAGGCTTTACATAGCCTAGAAGAGGCTAGGGCAATCTTAACTTCACTGGCATGAAAATTAGAAATGATTGCCAGCTGTACTTTCACCATGGAGGAACTAACTCCTTGCTGAAAAACACTAGTCAAGAAATCCAACACCACTGGAACAGGGGCTGTAAAAGGATCCAGGTTTCTCTGACAGGCCCACATAGAGAAATATCTCCATTTACTGCAATAGACTTTCCTCGTGGAATCTTTAAGAGAAGCTACTAGGACAGATTTTACAGGGGATGAAAGACCAGGAGTCCTGGCAATCAAGGGAACTGGAGCAGCCAAGCTGTCAGCTTGAGACTGTCTAGATTGGGCAGGTAGGCAACTGAAGGATGAGAGATTAGATCTGAGGAGGGATCCAGAATCCACGGAGGAACTAGAAGATGAGAACAAAGGAAGGGGAACCAAACTAGACAAGGCCAGAATGGGACAATGAGGATCACTTTGCACCACAGTTGGCAAGCTTTCTGAAGAAACTTCGGAATGAGTGGTAATGGTGGGTAAGCATACGGTAGCCCGAGGGGACAAACATGGACTAGAGTGTGACTCAGGGGGCATCCCCTGGTGAGGGAATCAGAGCGAAGAACTCGCTGCACTTCGAATTGGAAGGAGAAGCGAAGAGATCGCAGCAAGGCTGTCCCCCCATGCAAGGAATATCTCCTCCGTTACTGACTGTTTCAGAGACCACTCATACTGCATCAGAATAGCCCGACTCAATCTGTCCGCTAAAATGTTAGATCGTCCCGGGATGTGTGTTGCGATCAGAAACAGACCGGTGGAAATCGCCCACTCTCACACTCTCATGGCTCTTGCGACACAGAGGATAAGATCTGGTTTCCCCCTGTTTGCTGATATACCAGACAACCAACATGTTGTCTGACTGAATTGCAATCGTACCCAGAGGAAGGACAGTGTGGAAGGCTTTCAACGCTAAAAGCACTGCCATCATCTCCAGAACATTTATGTGCAACTTGGTCTCTATCTGGGACCACGTGCCTTGAACCGTCCTTCCCAAACAGTGTCCCCCACCCGACTTGGGAGGTTGTCCATGGTCACTGTGGCTTGGGCTGGAAATGACACGAAAAGGCGTCCCACTGCATCTGGTGAGTGGAGCCACCAAAGAAGAGACGCCCTGCAGGTGTGACTGATCCTTATCGGAAATTCCATGGGAAGGTCTAGCCAAGAACATTGGACAGCTAGAGTCCATTGAAGGACCCACATGTGAAGGTGTGCACAAGGGAGAATAGAGATCGCGGCAGCCATGGAGCCCAGTGCCCGGAGAACATCGCTCGCCTTTGGAAATTTGAGGTCCACAATTAGAGCGATGTGGTACCTGAGGTGTAAGATCCTGTCTGGCTTTAAGAAGACTTTTAGCTGCAAAGTGTATAGACATGCCCCGAAAAAATCTAGAACTTGTACTGGTTGCAAAAGGGATTTGTGAACATTGACTGTAATCTCCAGCTGATCTGCCAAGAGAAGAAAGTAGTCTCGGGTCACACACAGAAGACGCTTGGACACAGCGAAGAGCCAGTCATCCAGGTAAGGAAATACCTGAATTCCCTGAAGCCTCAGGTGAGCTGCTACTCCTGCCATTACCTTTGTAAACACCCTGGGGGCTGTGGTGAGACCAAAGGGTACAGCTCTGAACTGGAAGTGACTGGCTCCCAGCCTGAAGCGAAGAAACCCCCCGGAGCTTCTGTGGATCTTGATATGGTAGTAAGCATCCTGGAGGTCTAACGAGCACATCCAGCCTCACTTTCGGAGATAAGGTAGAATGGACTTTAGGGCTTTGAAACCCTCTAGAGCTGCGGCCTCCCTGTGAGCGGGTGGGACATCCGGGAGGAATCTTGTAGCACTTGGCGGGGCAACAAATGGGATAGTTTAGCCTTTGGATATTATTTCTAGCACCCAATGATCTGCAGTTATGGACTCCCATGCCGCTGGGTGCAAGGATAATCCCCCCCCCCCCGACTGCCTCCAGAGTAGGACAGTCAGGCAACCCCTCAGGGCTGCTGCGTGGGCCTGTCAGAAAAAGGTTCCCTAGACCTGAAATTCCTGGGACCCCCTCTACCTCTGGGTTGGCACTGATCCTGTCCTCCTCTGCCTCTGGGGGAAGAGTTGTCCTGAAACTCCCTGGAAAACTGAGATTTCCAGAACCACATCTTCTTTTGCCCTCTTTGGTTCCTAGAAAAGGAGTGCTAAGGGTTAGAGAAGTTGTTCCTGACAGCAGACAAAGTCTTCCCATCTTTTTCGCTCTGGACAAGAGTGTCACGTACAGTCTTCCCGAAAAGGGAGGAACCATCGTAGGGAGCATTAGTAAATGACGCGTTGAAAGGGTCAGCAAACTGACACAACCTGAGCCAGGCGTGTCGCCTCATGGCTACGCCTGTCCCAGCCGCCATAGCTGTTCCTTCCGTGGTGTGGGAAAGGAGGCGCATGGACGTGTTTGATACTAACAAGGTCTCGCTGAGCCATATAACATGTGCCAAACAGTTCATCTCATGGATGGAAAAGGTCACTGACCAACAAACTCGCTTCCCAAGCCTACCGACCTGGACTCCTTGTCTGGAGGGTGGACTGAGGAATTCTCTTGCGCCAGTTCCTTCTTGGTGGCTGCTGTGACCACCAAAGCGTCAACAGGGGCTCCTTTAGACCAAGGTTGTCTGTCGGTGGGAGGAAAAAGAATCCTGTCAGGACGTTTGGGGATGGGCTCTACGGTGTCAGGCTCCTTCCATGCCCATGTTGTAAGGTTCACCAAGGGGTCCGCTGGCGGGGACACCCAGGAAGTAGATGGGCCCGTGCCAAAAGCCTTCAGGAACACAGAGTCATCCGTAGAAGGTTTTGGGGCTGACCAACCTCCACTCTGGCGGGGGATTTCCATGATATCTCCGAAGCAGACATCTTCAGGAGGTGACCTGAGGGAACCTTCTCCTTCATCTAAGTCCGTGTCCATAGTGAGGGACTCAGGGGAGTCCAGGTGCCTCCTTTTGCATTTGCGCTTACTGGGGCCCTCTTCAGTGGGACTCTCTGAAACAGACTTGTGAGCCGTGGGGGGTTCCTCAAGGGGAATAACCTGGGTCTTCCCTAGCACGGGCTGTCCCTGAAACAGGATGAAGGGAGTCATCACCAAATCCAGTGCAGTCTGGGAGGAATCCAAGGAGATGGGCTGAGGTCTCAATCCCTGGGAGAAAACCCTATCCACCACTTCAAACGCTGAAGGAGAGCACACCTCCTTGGCACCCAGCAAGAAAGAAGCTCTCCCCGGGTCTGAAGTGAGGAACGGAGCCGAAGCGAGGCTAGCCTGAGTTCCAAGGGAACAGTTCAGATCCGAAAAGGTCAGAGCCGAAGATGGATCCATTCCCTCGGGTCAGACTCCCTGTCCACGGCTCCGAGAGTCGCTCAGATCCGAACTAGCCGGATCCGAGGAAAGTACAGCTGTGTACACTTACCATGAATGTATTCACTGTTGCAGTCCTTACATTTGGGTAATCTGCTGGCAGGTTGCCCTCAGTCGGCCTGAATTCCAAAGTCTTGGGTCCTGCGTCGGTTGCTATCTTCTCTCCTATGACGTCAGGTCGTCAGGGGTATAAAACATGCAGCCGACACCATTTTCTTTAGTTTTTCTTGTCCCCGATGTCAAGTGCCTCCAAAAAGGTAGCAATATTACAAATGTTTATATATATATATATATATATATATATATATATATATATATATACATGCATCAATGTAAACTTTACCTTCATCTACAAGCAAATACACCACATAGGTTGTAGAAGATAAAGAAGGGAAAGATCAACTGTAGAATGACAGGGGGATGGCGGGAGGGTAACCTGGACTGCAACAGTGAATACACTCGAACATCTACATTTATGGTAAGTGTACACAAAAGTACAGTTGTGTACCTAACATAAATGTAGATGTTAGAGTGTATTCACTGTTGCAGTCATTACTCTTGGGTTATCCTGCTGGCAGGCTACCCGCAGTCAGCCTAAATTCCAAAGTCTTGGTGTGGCGTCGGTTGCTGTCGCCTCTTCCCTGACGTCAGTACGCCAGGGGTATAAAAGATGCAGCCAACGTCATTTTCTTCAGTTTTTCTTGCCCCAGATGTCAGGTGCCCCCCAAAAGGGTAGGCTAAAAAAATATGCCAATAAACATGCACGCATGCACTAAGGTAATCATTTCCTTCATCTACAAGCAAATACACCACATAAGTTGTATAGACTAGAGAAGTACAGATAAGACCCAGCAAAAGAAAGGGGGATGGTGGGAGGGTAACCTGGACTGCAACAGTGAATACACTCGAACATCTACATTTATGGTAGGTACACAACTGTACTATGTTCATCGTGTTTCACTGTTGCAGTCATTACTCTTGGGTTGAATCCCAAAGCTGAGGATGGGTGGCTGGGGCTAAATAGGATTAGGAGAGGCTATGAGGCCCTGCAGAACTGCAGTGGCAAAGCCTGCTCTGGATTTAGAGTAGAGAGGTAAGTGGTAGTGCTTTTTAAAAGTGTGCACTGAACTCCAAGTTGCAGCCTCTAAGATGTCTTTGGTTGGTACTCCTCTGAGGAAGGCTGCTGAAGTGGCTGCTGCTCTGGTTGAATGTGGCCTAATGCCCTTAGGCACTGATTTGCATGTTGTGAATAGCAAAAATGAATGCAATGGCCTATCCATTTTGAAATGGTCTGTTTTGAGATAGCCTTTCCTTGTGATCCTGCAGCATATGCCACTAAAAGTTGCTCAGTCTTTCTAAAAGCTTTAGTTTTGTCCAAGTAGAAGCATAGCTGAGCAGCTGTCTGTGTATGTCCAAAGAATGCAGAAGTCTCTCACCCTTGTTCTGTGGGTTTGGATAAAAGGTAGGCAAGTGAATGGTTTGGTTAAGGGCCACACTGGACACCACCTTAGGCATAAATGTTGGGTTTGTCCTCAGAGAAACCCTGTCTGGATGGAAAATGATAAAAGGTTCCACAGCCATGAGTACCTGCAACTCAGAGACTCGTCTTGCAGAGGTTATTGCTAGGAGCAGAGCTGTTTTCCAAGATAAGAATTTTATATCAGCTGTTGAGGCTGGCTCAAAAGGAGGCAGCGTGAGTTTTTCCAAGACATAATTGAGGTCCCATGCAGGTATTGGTGCTCTCCTTGGAGGTCTTATGTTTTTGGCCCCCTGAGGTACTGCCTTATTAAAGGATGAGAAAAGATAGGTGGTTCTGTATTGTAATGGGCTGAAATGGCAGAGGCATAGATCTTAACTGATGAAAGGGATAGACCTTTGTCCAGCATCTCAGTTAAGTATTGTAAAATCTGAGGAATATTTGGTACCAACGTCTCAATTCCTTGTGCCTGGTTCCAAGCACAGAATCTCTTCCATTTTTCTGTATAAGATTTTCTGGTACTGGGCCTCCTGACCTCCAAAATAACATCCATCACAGCTTTGGAGAGAGGAGTGTACTGAATGGCTACATTATCCGCCATGCTGCCAGATTTAAGGTCCTGAGTTGGCTGTGCAGGATCTGATTGTTTTGTTGGGTCAGTAAGTGAGGAATTTGAGGCAATGTCCAGGCTGGACCTTGAGACAAGTGCTTTAGGATTGGGTACCAGTGCTGGCGTGGCCAGTCTGGGGCAATCAGTATAATTTTTGGCTTCTCCTGTCTGACCTTTAGTAGTACCTTGGGGAGGACAGGCAGTGGAGGAAAGGCATATACTGTTAGGTTTTTCCAGCTGAAGGATATGGCATCCACTTTCCATGCTTGCTTGTGATAAGTCCTTGTGCAGAATCTCTGTAGTTGGCAGTTGTGAGGGGAGGCAAATAGATCTATGTCTGGGCATCCCCATTTCTTTGTTATCATGCTGAAGACTTGTGGATCCAGTTTCCACTTGTGGGGATCCATGAGGTTTCTGCTTAGTTTGTCTGCCAGAGTATTTACCTTTCCTGGCAGGAATTGTGCTTGCAGGTGAACTTGATAAGTCAATGCTGTGTTCCACAAAGTCATGGCTTGTCTGCAGAGGGGGTAGGAATGTGTGCCACCCTGCTTGTTTATGTACCACATGACTGTAGTATTGTCCGTCTTTATTAGCAGTTGCCCTGGATGAAGTAGATCCTTGAAAGCTGTCAGGGCATTCTGAACAGCTAGTATCTCTTTTTGATTGATATGAAGATGCATCTGGTTTGCGGGCCATGTGCCCTGAATACATTTTCCTGCCATGTGGGCCCCCCCCAGGCATAATCTGATGCATCCGTTGTTAGTGTCTGCCTGGCTGTGGGTAAAGTAAATGGCTGTCCTTTGTTGTGGTGACAGGCCTGTGCCCACCATCGAAACTCCTGTTGCAGGCAAGGAATGAGGGTAATTAATGTTTCCAGGCTGTGGCAATGTTGAGTCCAAACACTTTTTAGATACCATTGTAGTTTCCTCATATGTAGTCTGGCATATGGAATTAGCAGAATGCTGGATGCCATGAAGCCCAAAGCCTGCAGAATTTTTCTTGCAGATAACTGGGTCTTTGCTGCAAACATTTTGAAGTAAGAAGTCAGTTGCTTTTGTTTGTCTGGCGTGAGATAAGCCATCTGGGCAGTTGTATTTAAGCTTGCACCCAGGAATATGATCTCTTGAGAGTGTACTAGTTATAATTTCTTTTCGTTTACTGTGTACCCTAGGCAAATTAATAATCTTTTTACAAACACCAGATGCTTTAGTAGAATGTCCTTGTTCTCTGCTTGAATAAGGCAGTCATCCAAGTAAGGATATATTTGAATTCCTCTTTGTCTGCAAAATGCAATTACTGGTACCAGGCATTTTGTGAAGACCCTGGGCACAGTAGATAAGCCAAAGGGCAGTGCAGAGAATTGGTAGTGCATTGAGCCAGCTATTAATCTGAGGTATCTTCTGCAAGACTGTCAGTGGGACATGCAGGTATGCCTCTTTTAGGTCCAAAGTTACAAGCCAAGCCTTCTTGCCCAGCATGGGCAGAAGCTGCTGCAGAGTCAACATTTTGAATTTTGGAACATCCAGAAATGTGTTTAGAATAGACAGGTCCAGTATTGGTCTTTAGGCTTTGTCCTTTCTGGGTACCAAGAAAAGTCTCGAGTAAAATCCTTGTCCTTGCTCTTGCTGTGGTACTCGCTGAATGGCCCTCATGTCCATGAGGGATGAAACTTGTTTTTGTGCCTCTGCCCATTGATTGTGTGGCAGGTCTGGCATACCTTTTACCCTTGGCAGGGTGTGAAAGTGGAACCTGTAGCCCTGAGACACTATATTCAAGACCCATTTGTCCTGGGTGATCATGTGCCAATTTTGTGAAAAAAAGTGCTAGTTTTCCCCCTAAGGGGGCTGCCAAAAGATAAGTGCTTGGTGCTGGCAGAGGAAAGTCATTGGGACTGTTTCCTGTATGGCTGTGATTTGTCTTCTCCGTGTTTGGAGGTAGAAGCTCCCCATTGTTTAGGCCTGTATGAGCCTTGAAGCTGGGACCTGCCTCTGGGGCATCTGTATCTGCCTCTTTGTGGCCTGACACTGGAAAGGACCAATTCTTTGCAGGCCAGTTCCTGCTAAATCTGGGTGGCTGCACCTGTAAGAAATCCTTAACTGTCTGCATAGATTTCGCTCTGTCCTCCATTTTCTTCAACACCTCTTCTGCTTTAACACCAAAGTATCATGCTGTAATGGAGCATCTAATAATTTTGCTTTAACATGATCAGGCAGATTCTGTTCCTTTAACCAAGCATGCCTCCTAATGACAGAACCCGTAACAGCGGCCCTGCAAGAGGCCTCCAGAGAATCAAAACAACATTGCAAAGTATGCTTTCCCACTTGTTCAGTTGCATGCAATAAATCCTGCATTTCCTTGTTTTCTGCACATTCAGAATTTGTTAACATTTTCTGTTTAAGCAGTGGCATTAAATATTGCTGATATTTTAAGCATATGACATTGATTATTTAAAGCCCTCACAGCCCAGGTAGCAAAAGTGTAAACCTTTTTCCCCCATCTGTCCAGTGCCCCTTGAATCCCTATCAGAGGGGGATACGTTTTTTTGCAGTGGAAGCCTTGACCCCTTTGGGACCCTGAGAAATAGTTTCTGGGTCAGCAGCAGGGTTTTTATAAAGAAATTTATGTGAATCTGGACCCATGTAGTATCTGTCTGGCTTAACAGGCGCAGGGGGTAAAGAGTCAGGAGACAGGCCGGACTCTGAAAATACATCATCTACAATGTCTAAAACAGGGGGGGATAGCAAGAGGCCTGTGCTGAGGTAGTAAAAGAAAGTCTCTGAGCCTTTTCTTAGATTCTGAGTAATCTTGGCTCTCCCAGTGGAAGTGCTCCCTCATGGTATGTAGGGTTTCCCCAAAAGAATATTACTCAGGAGGAGAGGCTGAAGGGATAGATTCTTCAGCATCAGAATCCACATAGGGAGGAAGAGAGTATTCCTGTACAGAAGAGGAGTCAGAGAAAATGGAAACCTGATCTGAAGATTCATATTCTGTCTCTTGCCTAGGCCTCTTATCAGGAGGGGGATGGGAACCCCTGATCAAAGTAATTAGGTCTTCGGCCATTTTGAGCATCTGTTTTTTAGGCATGGAGGCCTGTCCATGGGCTTGCTGCACTTGTTTCTTTGTCTTTAGTGGTGCTTTAGTCTTTGAAGCTGTAGTCGGTTTTACATATAACTGTGTAGGCCTGAAAACACCCTCAGAAGCCGATGCCTGCTTAGCGGTTCCGGACCCATCTGAGGGAATATTTTCCAAGTATCCAATACCTTGAGTTTCCAGCGGCCTAGTCTGCTCCACGTGGGAGTTGAAAGCGGCCTGCAGCTCTGAGGTAGTGGGCGTCAGGGGTTGTGAAAGCGTCTCACTGAGAACCAGAGAACCGGCGACTGGCTTAGAAGAAGCCTCGTTGTCAGTTTTGGACCTCGGATGCCTGTCCTTTTCCTTGCATTTCTTGTGAATTGCGGTAGTCGGATGGCTATCCGATGACATTGTGTAATTAAATCTTCGGCCAAAGTAATGAAATGCAAAATCGTACCGACGCTTAATAGTGCGCTGGTTAAATTTAGCACAAGACCTGCAATTAGCAATGTCGTGATCATGGCCTAGGCAAGGAATACAATAAGAATGGAAGTCCTTATGAGGTATTTGCTTCCCACAAGTAATACAATTATTAACTTTTTCTGACATCGGTACAAAGCAAGAAAAAAGTTTCCCCAATGGGGTAATTAGCTTAGTGAAGACTTTGGTTCTGAAACTCAAACTCTAATATTTCAGTAGTCAGCCGACCGGCACTTGTGAAATGCTTCTGCTTTGGGCACCACACAGCAAGAAAAAGACTAAAGAAAATGGCGTCGGCTGCATGTTTTATACCCCTGATGACCAGACGTCATGGAAGAGAAGACAGCAACCGACGCAGGACCCAAGACTTTGGAATGCAGGCCAACTGAGGCAACCTGTCAGCAGATTACCCAAATTCAATGACTGCAACAGTGAAACACGAAGAACATCTCAAGGTAACAGCTGGAGTCGAGGTTGGAGGAACCGTTGGCACTGAGCTACCAGCTCCAAAGAGTCTCGAATCCAAAAACCCCGAAGCAGCTGCATGGATCGGGGAAGGAGAAATGGGATGGAAGAATGGCATGCAGGTCCCCCCCTCTGGAGGGAGAGGGGCCTGGCAAGACCCCCATCTGTATTTGGGTCTGAATGAATCTCCGCATCACCCTGTCCATAGTCAAAGTCAGATAGGCTCCGAGTCGATCGCAAAGAGGTGACAGATTTGGATCTGGCTGGTCTGCGAAGCAAGGGTGAGGAAGGCCTCGGATTGGAAGATTCCATCGGCTCTGATGAGAAACTGGGTGAACGGAGTCTAGGAGAAGCTGGCCTCAAAGTCTTTGATGGTGGACTAGGGAAGGGTTCCCTAACCGGAGACCTCTTGCAAGGCCTATCCCTCTTCCTCTCTGTCTTCCTTGCATCTTTCTCTGTCCTTTTCTTTTTCCTCTCTCACACCAGCACGAGTGGGAGTTTGAGTCCCTGTCTGAGTGGGTGGTTGGGTGGGAGTACCAGAGACCGAGGCCGTGGCAGAATCCAGCATGGAGGCAGGGAGAAGACCCTTGGCAACCAATTTGGCCTTCCTATCCCTGAGGGCCCTCTGGTTGAAGCCTGCACAAATTGTACATTGGATGGATAAATGGTGCACTCCCAAACAGATTACACACAGAGTGTGACCATCAGCCGGTGACAGCTTATGGCCACACACTCTGCATTTTTTGAAAACTGACTTAGGCTGATCAGCCATAGCCTAAAACTAACCGCCACTCCCTAAAGAGGAAACACAACACACTAACACACACTGAAGGGAAAATTAACGACCACTTTCACACAGAATATAGAAATAAACACACTTACAATCCCTGAAGCTCAGAGCAAAGGAAACCATGATGCTCACTATGGTGCGGCAAACAAGATCTGAGGGAAGATAGGCGATGGTGGTGTATTATGGGTAGGGGGAGGAGCTGGGAGCAGATGCTAGAAAATAAGTTGACGGCTCGGATCTGTTATGGATCCGAATACCAACAGGTTGCAGATAAAATGAAGTTAACTACTTCAGATCCCACATTTTTTAATAATTATTTGGATTTCAACAGCTGTCACCCTAGGCACACAAAAAAGAATGAGTTCCAACAAGGTCAGCTTTCACATGGAACTAAGTAAATTAGTTTTTATGTTCCAAGGAAAGAGGATACCCACAAGATCTACTATTTGAAATTAGTGAGGAAGTACTCAATGGACAAGGAACTGAATACAATCCACTACTATGTAATGACACGGGGGTAGTGCCCCAAGACACATGATCAGGAGAAGATTTACACCAACTCTATGGTGTTACCATTTGGTAGCTACACTAAGGAAATAAAGGATATATTTATTAGAAAATGGAACATATTCAAGAGTTATGCTGACATTTTTACAACCACTGGTGAAACTCCAAGATTTGTCTACAAGGCTGGGAATAACTTAATATTTTCATTTGAAAATCCCAGGATAGCATTGTGGTGCATGCAACCAATATAGATATATTTTACAAGAACAGAAAATAACTATAGGAAACCCCCCACACTAACATTTGGGTGATGGGAACTTTAACACCAGAGGAATAATGTTTATAGCAATTTGCTCAAGCTGTAAATATTTCTACATTGGAAAGACAACCATTTTTATGTAACTGCCATTCTTTTTTTTTGTTTGGAATTTATAAAGTCTCTGTTTTTATGTGATATCTGGAGTCTGCATTCTTATTTACTTCAGTGATTAACTAACAGTCTACAGTGTTATTAAGGGTTGTTAGCGACTGTTCACTAAACAGCCTTTTGTCATTTGACAAGTTTTCTCCTTGGCTGCATGGCACACGCTGGTTACCGTTTTCTTATTCTAAAAACAGGCTTACTACTGTGACTAGATTCCAAAACAGCTGCTCTCAGTGTAAGTGATCATTTACACTCAGAGCAAGTCTTTTGAAATTGGGCCCAATATGTACTGCTATATAGAATTGATATATATTTTTATTATTATTTTTAACATAAAAGAAAAACACTAAAGACGACATTAAAATTCAAGATGCTGCTGCTTCTCTGTCTTTTAGTGTAGAAGCACAATATCAGGAGAAATATTAACCACCTTATCTATGCAGACATTACCACTCCAAAAGCTGAAAGAAAGGAAGGAGCTGAACAGCTTGCTGATATGTGTGGAAGAAGAAAGTGTAAAAGCTGGTTTACTGCTCAGTTTAAAGAATGAGAATAGGTATCTAGCCCTATTACTTTTTTCTCAAATGGATGAAGAAGTGGAGGCAGTGACACACTTTATTTACCTTGACTCAAATGTCCCTGTAGAAGGTGAATTTAAAAGATGCTAGTTTCTTTGGGAGAATGGTTTGGCAAATTTAAATACCATATTAAAGGGCAAAAAACATCTCACTGTCAACAAAAGTCTGTATATTTAAATAAATGGCTTTTCCAGTAATAACATACGGCTGTGGGAGATGGACTATAAATAAGGTTGTGTGCTACAAAATCAATGCTTTTGAACTGCTGTGTTTGAGAAAACATTTCCGAATTCCATGGATTGCAAAATCAAATAGGTCAATACTTAAGGTAATAAATAAATCCAGACTGCTCACTGCCAAGTCTGATAGCAAAACAAAAAGAAAAATACTTTGGTGACACAAAACAAAGACGGGATTCACTGGATAAGGCAATGATACTGGGAAAGACTGAAGACAACAGAGGAGGACGACATCAAATGCCAAAATGGACAGACAATACAGCTGAAGCAATGAATATGGAATTGCAAGAACTTAGAGAAGCAGTGGTGGACAGACAGGACTGGTGCGCTGAAGTCCTTGATATTACAAAGGGTTGGACTTAATTAAATGACTAGATAGCATGCCTGCAACACTCCTTTAGAATTTCAATCCATTTTGGATATGAAGGCATTTATATTCAGGAAGTAAACATAGCCAAAAAGTTAGTAGCTTGGGCAGACCACTGGAAAAATCAGTAAATGGGTTACAGAATGACATGAATGCCAAATTACAGAAAAAGCTGGTACATTACCTGGATCCATAATCAGCATGAGAAGATGCATCACCTAATTTTAACAAGTCATCAGCTTTTACTTTAGGTATCTTTTTTCGAATTTTCTTTACTCTCCTCTTTGTCTTCTTAAATGTAGTTTCCTAAAGAAAAAAATGACTAAATAAAAATGACTTCCAGTGGGTAATGAGCAGAAAAAAAATAAACTCTTATGCTCTAGTTACATCAAATGTCATCACAGATCTTTACAACTAAACCTATTCCACTCTACTTTCACAGAAACGTTATCATTAGCTAATGTTTCACACCTACGTAGCCAGCAGCAACATACATGACAGTGCCTGTTTTGTGTAATAAAAAAGTTTGCTAAAAAGGAAGAAGGCAAGTCAGGTGAGAATTCAGCATAAAGTAAAATTATGTGAAAATTTTCAGCATGGCAGTACATCTTCAAGGAAGCTACAACTTAAGTAGTAACTACAAAGTACACCAACCCAGTCATTTCCCCTCATCAGTTTCAACTTCCTGTCTAGGTAAAGGCAGATCCCATGCTGGCATATATCCTCACATATGACAGCATACGTTTTCCATACAAATGGTGCTGGTCCATGCAGGTAAAGCAGATCTCACACTGGCATCTGTCCTGAAACAGGAGCTGAAGTCACCTAAAAAAGCAGTGCTGGTCCCTGCATCTTCAGTTTTTAAGGATAAATCTATGGTTCAATCAGTAGTACTCAGGGTAAACAAAGGCAATTAAAATTATGATATGAAAAAACTGCTAACACAGACTCATACAAATCCAAGATTATTAGGGTCACAGTAGGCGAGTGTACTTAATGCAGAGAGGACTTCTATGTTAAAAGCAATCAGATAGGTACTTACCATATCAACTGTTCTGAAAAGAGGACCTCTGCAATGGGTAAATGTTGGGATTTCCATTTCTGATATCCCCATCTCATCATGTGTTTAATTGTCTTCTTCCGCATTCAAGAGCATGCACATGGTGTAATGTCACTTGGCTGGAAGATCACACTCATCATTACCTATGCCACTTATTTTGAACTCCACCCTCTAAGTAAACACCACACACAAGAATATAATAAATGATACACTACCTGCCTTACAGGGAGATCCATTAGTAGCTCCAGGATGGAAACAGCATCCAAAACTCAGAGATGGCAGGAGGGTAATAAGCAACTACTGCAAAATGCCTCCATGGACCAGATGATATGGTGAGTGTATAACTCTTATACTGAATTAAGAGGCCTTCTGGAAGTGGTAGAGTCTGTTAAAGAGTCCCAAATGATGAAAAGCTATACCTTAGGGAAGACCACAGCTGGAGGAATGCCTAAAGGAAAAGGTTTGGAATGCCTAAAGGCAAAGGTTTGGAAAGCTGAAGAGTCAAAGAAATTTCACCTACTGGAATCAGTGCACAACCATTACCACTTAATGAAGGTGGAAACAACCAACCAAATGGATATGGTGCAAATGTCCTCATTTCAGACATTTCTGAGACATGCACTAGAAGCAATTACACTTCTGCTGGACTGACATCAGCATTTTCCAATGGGTGATTTGCCACCAGATGGCAAAAGACAATGCAATTGGCACTCAGTGTAGAAAAGGTGTGTTCAGACACTAAAAGGCCACCCCCCCCCCGAAACAAAGGAAAACACCAACTGTTCCAGCATGCTGAATTTATACCCCCCACACAAGTACAGCATAAGATGCTGGTGCACGAGCAGAGTATGAAAGGATCCATCTGTCTAAACAAAAGAAAACATGGAGAAGAAGACTGGTTTATGGACAGTTTTAACAATACTTTTGAAAGAAAAAATCAGTTAGTCCTAAGGTACACTCAATCCATGTAAATGGCAAAATTGGGTTCCTGAAATTAAAGCCAGCTGCTTAAAGAGTATGTCAGCAGACATGAAAGCAAACAAAAATAACTTCTTTCAAGAAATTAACTACAGACCTGCACAACCAGTATGTCACAATGGGGAGAGAGGGAAACCTGGCAAACACATCTCATTAACAATAAAGGCTCCTTTAGTGGTGGTGGAAGATGTAAGAGCCATTTTAAGGAATAGCTTAGCCAACTACTGCTAAGCAACAGTTCATCCCTCCACAAGGTTGCAATATATGTACACATAGCAACATAGGACCATAGCCGATTACTAGGCTACTGACTCGGTCTTCATCTTAAGCCCAGCCATTTCATCCCAATGCAATACTATAGAAATGCTAGTCAGTACCCAAGACTGCATTTAGTGATGACTGCCCATGTCCAGGAGGGCTGTGGGCACTATACCCGGTAAGAATTTACCGGGTATAGTGCCCAGTAAGAATTTACAGTGCCCCATCCACTCATCCAAGTTCCTCTTGAACAGTGTCATAGAGGTGCTCTGTTTCACATGAATTAGTAGTAGCCTGTTCCAAAGACATGGCAGTCGCTGGAAGATAAAGCTGTCCCCTCCAGCATATCCTATTTAAGTCACAGGCCATATTTAGGTCCCTGGAACATGTAGCCCTAATCCCGTTTGATTTATGGGTATGCAGCAAGTTCATCGGGTTTGGGTCATGCTTGAAACATATAACTTAACCATGGAATAACTAAGACCTGACTTGAAAATCAAGATCATCTCTGGGCTAAACTAATGGGGTTGCAAAGGATATTTCTCCTTCAAAAATGGCAGTTCCCTTCCATTTAGCAGAACAAGCCTGATGAATGGAAGGCTTTGTTAGAGCTTTCCTCACCTTTCAATATTCTCTGGAGAATCTAGTGGAAATGAGGGATCTAAAAAAGCAGCACACCCCAAGGTGGAGACAGTTATCATTCCATCCGATAGGGACCTTCCTTCCTCTCTACTGGGATAGTTTCCTGTAGTAACCCTCCTAGCCCAATGTGTGCCATCAATAAATTACCCAGTAGGAAGCAATCCACAGAAGAGTAACAAAAGAAAATTCAGAACTATGCTTGGATGAGGATATCAGAACAGGAAATCTCAAGTATTAACCACAGCAGAATGTTATCTGAAAACAAACATAATACATATATATTCACCACATCAGTCTACCTGTGAAAACATCCACAGAGTAGACTGTTGGAATTTCCTCTTTGTAATCTACAGCTTTCCTATTTTTTTTTTCTCTTCAGCTCTCACACTTGGGGGAGTGCATACTGTGATATGAATCGCTCCACAATTATAGTACAACTATTTCCTGCCCTCACTAGTTATAAGCAAGCACAATCTAAGACTAGAAACAAAGAACAAGTTTATAATTACAGATCCCTGAAGTTTAACTAAATTACAGGGAACTTCAACAGTAACAGCAGCAACTGGATGGAAGGTTTGTCCAAAGAGAATGTGAGAAAATAAGTAGACTGTGGATGAAACTCACAAAGATAAATTGAAACAGAGTACATAACTGTTTTATCTCATACTGATAACAGTATTCAGTATTTGAAAGAATTCCAAACCACATGAAAGAACCTCCTTAGGGGGCATAGCCAGGGAAGGGTCAAAATTCAACAGGATGAAAAGACAGAATTCTCTAACAATGAAGTGGAAAGGGATAATGCTTGTTGAAGGTAGAAAATGACAACTAACATACTTAAGGAAAAAAAGTACACCAGAAGTAGCCATGTGTCTGCTGGGCTGGCATTTCGCAACAGCTTTTTCCAATAAGAGCTCATCTTCTGATAACATATGATACAGATAGCAATCTTCAAGGTAGGGTTTGTTTAGCAAAAATCAGCCCCTTTTCCTCAAGCACAAGAGGCACACAACTGTGAAGTTCTTCCTGAACTCATTCTGTTCAAAAAGAACAAAGGCTGGTACACTTTGAAGGCCTGAAAGACTTCTCCCTCTGGTTTCTGCCTCAAAAAGAATTAATTGAAGAAAGATTCTGACAATTTCTGAGACGCAGCCCTATGAAAGACCAAACATACCTCTACCTGCCTAAAATACTTCTATTCCATTCCCTGTCTGCTGATACTCTTACTTGAACTATTACATTAACCTCACTGAGCAATCATATTTCAAATACTGCTGACATCTGCATAACTACTGCTTCTCATACCTATGACAATGCACATTCACTGTATTTAATCTCCGTGTTACTTAACTTCTGCCAATGGCTATACAAGTTTTCAAAACTGTAAATACTTGAAAATACAGGCATACACATCTGCAAAACTGTAAATGTTTGTAATACACTGTAAATATTTCTACATTTGTTTTGCTTACAACTGTATTTTCATATTGTGGCCTGGGTTGAGGCTGAAAAGGGTCATGTGTAACAGGTCCACTTACCCAGTTAACAAAAGGGATAAAATAAAAAGTATAAAAGAAATGTCAAAAAATGGTTCCCTATAAAAGAAAGTGTGACGCTCCAATATCTTATCAAAAGAGATGATGGCTATTTAACTTTGCAATTACTTTGTTTGAGACTTTATAGCAGTAGACATTTATTGTACCATGTACTTTATGAGCAGCATCTGCTTCATGGTAATAAATGCATTTCTACAGCAATATGAACTTTGGACTGTGTATGCGTTCCTCTGTGATGCTGCCTGTGTAGCTCAAATAATAAATCCCACACGTCTTCGGCACTAGTTTGTTTATGCTTTACACTATTAACTACAGAATCCCATTTGTGCTTGATGAAAATGAGGCACATGAAAGATGGAAAAAATAGGTTATGATTTGGGCTTGGTCACTGAGCTGGAAAAATGAAACTGCTCCCTTGCAACTGCGCTGTCACTTACTGGGACAGTGAAAGAAATGGCGACTTTAGCAAAGGATTTGGACATAGTGGAAGATATGTCATTGTAATCATAAGACATGAAGCTAGGCTCTAGAGGCAAGAAAAATTGAATGGAATCCCTGCCTAAAGAAAACAGGGCTAGACGAGGGGAGTGAGGGAGTCTCTTACTGCAATAGTGATCCTACCACTCCTGCTTGAACATCAACAGATATGGTAGTACGCTCACATAACTGTACTATGCACATTGTTTGCATCTCTACTGCAGTCTCAATCAGAACACGTGGGAAGAATAGCAACGGTAAGAGCACTGTCCACAGAATTAAGGAGCGGGAACACAAATACTACACAACAGCAATGATAAACTCATTCTGCTCTGAGAAAGGAAGTCTGGCTTGTGATGTCTAGAAAAAGTAAGTATACATGGCTGTTAATATAACTGCCTCAAAAATACTTTGTGCCAAGACATTTCTAAGGCTGCCATCCATTACAGTGCTTTGATATGGCAATGCAGCCAACGTACCATTTTGACAGGGGGTGCTTGGACAATAGTACAACTTAATTACCTGGCATGAAGGATACAGAGAGCCGATCTTTTTACCTGAAATCCTTAATCCTGTCCAGGTGATATCTTTGTTGCCTGTGCGCATCCAAGAGGTGCAACAGCCATCATCCTTTGCTCTACAAATATGAGAACAATATTGGTAGCTGGATGAACTGATTCAGTACTACCTCTGGTAATAGAATAAGGGAATAGTCCAAATAGTCACCCTGTCATTACAGAAAACACTGCAGGCCACTCTGCACATCAAGTCAGCAATTCTAATACACTTCAAGCTGAAATAACAGCCACAAAGAACAGGATTTTCCAGGATGGAAACATCACAGGATCTGACTCTGCTGGTTCAAAGGAAGTAAAGGTTAGTTTTTCTAAAACAAAGTTCATGTCTAAAAGAAGAACTAGCAGTTTCCTGGGGGCCTCAGATAAGTTACTTCCTTCAAGAACTGCTTGACAAAGAGGTGGAAACCTGTTAAAAACTGTTCTAAGGGTAGCAAGCTGAAATGGTTGAAATGTCCACTTTGACCGAGGGATGACAAATACCTTCGCAAAACAAAGTTGACTGATAAATGAGGGCTTGTTGAATACATGCAGCTGTGGTTCAAATGTCAGTTTCTCTGCATCAGAGTGAAAATTCAGCCTGCTTTGCCGGTAAGATTTCCTCCTGCTTTTTGTCTCATTAATAATCATCAAGATCTCAAGTGGAAAGGAGTCCCAATGCAGGGTTTAAAGTTATATACTCCAGACAGCAAGGCTGAAGTCTTTTAAGTATGGGTGCACAAAAGTCTACAGCTGCTGAGACAGAAGCTGCATAAGGATGGGGAATATTCACGGACACCTTTTGTTCAGTTTGTTTAGCACTGAAAAGCAATGTTGTCTTTGCCACAAGTGCGACCATAATCAAAAAGGCCTTTCACAGTAATTTGGGTACTGCATGCAAGTAAAGAAATGCATACCGAATAGCTCTGTTCCAATGGACAGAAAATGCATCCAAAGCTTCTACTGTAGGGTTGTTTTGAGCAGAACTTTGGTATCTGATGATTCTGTAAGAAGGTAAACAAGTCCATCTCTGGGGTACCCCAAAGAAAGATAAGCTCATGAAAAACGGTTGCATTCAAATTCTATTGGTGGGTGCTGGGTGAAGATGTGTTCAAGTGATTTACCATGGCACTCTGCACCAACAAGATGCAACAGGCATGGAAGTGAGGTTCTAATTTGATGCAAGATTCCATGTGATCATGGCTAGCCTTTACAGAGGAATAAGAATGTCTGCCACTTTTTGCTGAAATACCTCACAGACATGGTATTAAGAGAGCCCTTGATAAGGACTCCTGAGTGTGAAGACAGGTCTTAACATCTGAAGAACATAAAGAATGTCTATCTTCTCCTTTATACTGCCATACCTGGCTTGGTGCCTACTGTTCCAGGTGTCTTGGACTCTTAGTGAATTGAAGTGTGCTCCACAAAGCCAAGTCTAAGGTGCCCGAGTTAAAGATCTGATTTTTGTTGCCTCTACAAATGGCATTCCTATTTTAGGCATCACCACAGCTGCCCCTTCACCTTAGTTATTTGTGAATGGAGTGGGGATGTACATGGATGTTATGGATGTCTGCCAAAATACAGAATTAATGATGTGAATCATTAATAAGCTGCTTCCTATAATCTATGATTTAATTCCCTCAGCATCAAATTCCCCTTTGTCTGATTCTGAGCAAGTCACTTAACCAGATATTTCTTCTAGGTTGAGTCTGAAAAGGGTCATGTGGATCAATGGTCTATCCCAGTTAACAAGCATGAACAAATAAAGGAGTGGGATCACTTTCTCAAGACAGTGGAGGTACTGGTTCCCAAGATTTCTCAGTTATCAAGATGAAGCTTCCTCAATGCAACACTCAAGGGGGTCCTTGCTATCAAGCACACCTGTCTGGCAGTTTGGAAGAAAAGGCACAGTAGTATAATCACCTCTAGTGGGAAAAACAGGATGCATATCTTGGAGTCTAGGATAAGACTCAGGAAATACTTCAACTGGGAAAAGATGAGGGCTGGACTTCTGATAATTCAGAAATATTCCTAGTTTTATTTATTTCTGTTTGTTATCCATCTGGTTGGGCTGGGTCCACAAACCCAATTCAGCCATGACCCTGGTGTTGAAGCACAAAACAATATAGTACAAAGCACATGAAATACATTTAAGAACAAAAGCCAGAAACACAACAGAGTGTAAATAAGCAGCTTCAATAGAAAATGTACTTAACAATGACAAAAGCACAGATAAAAATATAACCAAATTTCAACATAAAGAATACTTGGAAAGTAAACTTACATGCTATGTACAATGTTCTGCATCTCGAGATGGAACATATTCCCATTATATAACCAAAGGCAAACCGAGCACCATAATGCATGTGGAATTACACACAGAATATTAACTAAGCACATATCTGTATATGGCAGAACTATGACACTCTTGTAATGGGTCATGACTACACTATATGCCAGAGAAACAGTCCTAGGGTATTAGTCATAAGGACAGAGAGAGAAAGAAATAAGTTGTAAGAACTGTAGGAGTATGTGATGAGAAACAAGTACAGGGAAGATAAAGGATGATGACAGACAGGCAAGAGAAATGAGAGAAAGGATCTAGGGGTAGTTTAGCAGGTGTGTAGAGATTTTAGTTGATGTCATCAGTTTGATCTTTGGGGCCTATTTTACATGGGAAGACACATTATTAGATGGTGCTGGGAGGAGGGTGTGTTGTAAGACTATTCTCTGTAGAGATTACAGGTGACTCCATTTCTTTAGGCAGTCATATTGTTTGCATCTAAAAGCCTTGCAATCAATAGTTTGTCATATTTCCTGTGGAAAGCTGTTCTACTTGGCAGAACAATTTTACAAAAACTTCTTTCTCCAAGGGCCACACTGAAGGGAGTACTCACTAATATAAAGGCGCTGCTATTGTCATTTCATAATGAGCACTGTGACAGTTTTACTTGCAGTTAAGAGCAATGGCTGAGCAGTAGTATTCATGGAGTCTACCTCTGGTGAAGAGAGTCTGGTCACTTTTGTCTCCCTTTGTAACTACTACCACTACTCTTTCCCTCTCATATTTTTTTTCTCATCTCTTCTACCTTCAGAGGGCAGAACACCTTTGAGAATCAGCTTATTACTATGCTACAGAAAGGTACAATGACCAAAATTCTTACAAACATCACATTCTGCATCTAAATGAACCACCCTCAGAGATAGTGTGTATCTTGGGAGGGGATCCTGTAGCCACACACTGCAGTTTCTAAAGCCAAAGTCCTTACCCACACAGTTCAAACAAGCACTGACCAAAAAAAATAAAAAATCAGCAACGCACTGTTCAGTTTCGGACATAGCCAGCACTATCTGCAGCTGCTAGAAAAACAAAGCACTTTAAGCAAAAGAGTCACCAAAGATACTAAAGTTAGAAAAAGAAACAGCTTGTTTTGAGGCCTGAAGTAAACTAGTTATTTAAGGAAATACAAATAAAAAGAAAAAGGCGTATTTAACATTCTACAAAACATATCTGCATATCAAGAAACATTTGAGTCTTTGGTTCAACTTGCAATGTGATTTATCAGAAAACAAGATCTGAGGAGGACTGTGAAGCATGGTGTATTGTGGGAACAAGGGGAAGAGCTTGAGACATGGAAAAAGGCCTCAATGTGCCAAAGCAAGACTGCCTGCAGTGGCAGTCCTGCTTTTGAATGGACTGGATCATACAAAATATCAGTTTGCTTGTGTCACATTCAGGTTATATCCTTCCCAGACAAAGTCACATTCAGGTTATAACCCTCCCAGACAAAGTCACATTCAGGTTATATCCCTCCCAGACAAAGTCACATTCAGGTTATATCCCTCCCAGACAAAGTCACATTCAGGTTATATCCCTCCCAGACAAAGTCACAGTCGGGTTATATCCTTCCCAGACAAAGTCACAGTCGGGTTATATCCTTCCCAGCCAACGGAAGCTGGGAAGGTAAGTACACTTTTGTTCAAACAGAAGACATTGCAAATGTTTAGTTCGTTTTGCAGGGAACGAGTGACATTACAAATGGATGCATAGCAAATTAAAAAGGATAAAGGTAACTACCAAGGCAAACAAATGTCAAGTAGGACTGGCAAAAATGTTCTACGCTGGTGCTGAAAAATGCATAGAATCTTCTAAACAAAGAAATGAGTAAGTGCAAACTGAGATGCACCTTTTCCAACAAGCTTTGATTCTTGAGGGTCCCCCAGAAAGATAATTCGGGTACTAATATGGGAAAGATGAGTGAAATATAATTAGTTTTTTTTTCATAAATACTGTGGCTGCAAATATTTCGGCATATACAATCTACAGCCATGTGTATAATATAAAAAATAAGTGTAGTACTATGCGGCTGTTTTCAGTTGAAATGCAGCATTGCCCTAAAATGAAACAAATGCAATACTTTATTTGGAAACTACCTTGTTGGACCCCGCCCAGAATATAAGACTGTGGAAACGTGCCATCCACATATACACCAAACAGGAAATGCATAACCTGAGACTAGTTTAACTACAGAAAAAAGACTGTTGGCATTTTGGTTTTTATCTGCTTCTGTCTAAGTAGATTACATACCTAGACAGAGCTCATACTGAAGTGCACCTGACAAATTGAGCATTTTCTGCTGTTTGGACCTCCAAGTCAGAGTCAGATAAAAAATAAACTGTTCCCCAGATTTACTAATCTTATATTCTGGGGGGGGGGTGTCCAACAAGGTAGTTTCCAAGTAAAGCATTGCATTTGTTTAATTTTAAAGCAATGCTGATGTGTGTACATTTTAGAAAATAGTTATAGTTTATTTTGTAACAGTTCTGCTGCATTTCAACTGAAAGTGCCAGTGTAAGAGTATGATGGCAGCGTGCCATGCATATTAATGAGGATGCGCTGCCTCAACTCTAAAGCTTACACGGAGCGTGGACGAGTGTAGGGGGCATGTCGGACTGCCGAGCAGTCCAAAAATCCCCGCCCCTGCAATGAAAAAATGCCACAACTTCCAGTTACATGAGCGAGTCCGCTCACATGTGTACAATGTAACACTACACTCCCCCATATGTTAAACAGTTTACAAAATAAAAAAATAAAAAGAATTATTTTTTTTTCTTCCGATATAGCTGCCTGTAGTTGCATGGGTTTGCCCATTGCTTAGCTACAGTTAGCAGCTTAGATACCAGAAGAGGATCATAAGAAAAATATATGCAAATTAAGCAATATAGCGATAGTGTAGTGGTTACAGCCTTCACACAAAGAGGAGGCATTCCCGGTTCGTGTCCCACTACTGCACATTCCATTTTCTGTGGGAAATCTGTATACAAAAATATTTCCTGATATTTTGTATGTGTAAATTTGGTAAAAAGCATTGAAATGTTAAATGTACTAGTGAACAAATTATATATATATATATATATATATATATATATATATATATATATATATATATATATATATATGAAGGTGAAATGGTTATGCATTCTGAGGCATGAGTACCCTATTTTAAGCAATATAAAGCACTGCTAAGCACATTTTACCAGTACTGAGCATATTTAAATACAATTGCACGTAGCTGCGCACCACGCTAACCAGCACAAAGTCTTTGCACGTAGCTGCGCACCTCGCTAACCAGCCCAACGTGGGGCAAAGTTGGGTAAACACGCTCACACCTGCTTTACTGTTCCTTAACCAGTCAGGTCTGCCCAGCAGGAAAATAAAAAGCAGTGACACGGCTCAAACTCAGAATACTGTGCACTATAGTCACAGTACTTAACCAGTAAGCCATGACAGCATTTCACAAACATGCAATTTCCACAGACACATATCTATCAAAGGAATTTTAAACATTGCCAACATCAGCTAAGCAGGTGTGCCTACATCTGTATTTTTCCAAAACTGGCCAATCACAAATAAGTGCGAGAAATGTGGCATATTTAAGCTCCACAGGCGGGAATACTTGTATAACTGGTTGTAGCTTCCTTCTGCAGTCAGCATGGCTGGTGTTGGTGAAGGCACTCTATTTAGAGCGCAACAATGGGGCATCCAGGAGTCCAAAATTATGGTTTGGCTCCTTGTCCACAAACATGAGGAAAGACTCCTGCTGCGCCAGTACCAGGGTACCCAATATAAAATGGAGGCCTGGAACAGTCTTGCCATTGATCTCACCAGTGCCACTGGTGTTCCTCGGACTGGTGAGCAGGTCAGGCACCATTATTCTGACCTGAAGCGACATAGGGGGGATGAACTGGACTGGTGGATACAGGAATCACGTACGATGCCTAATGCCCCAGTACTGAGTAAGTAGCCATTGTATTAAGTAGTTGAGAATTGCTATCCTTGTCTATACTATGGATAGGTATGTCTCAATATCACTGCATTTACTTCACAGCTGCAGGTGACCGGGCTATGAACCTGTAAGGCCATGAAGATAGGCTGCAAAGGCTACGTCATGAGGCAGGTTAGTAATTATTCTGCATGTAATGTTATATAAAGCCTTCAAAAAGTCTTTTAACCCAGTAAATAAAGTTGTAATAATCCTTTAATAAATGCATGAATCATGGAGTGTGTCTGTGTCATTTTCTTTGATATGTTGTTGTACTGTTGCATTCTACAAATAGTAGTGTTGTATTAAGCAGTGTCAACCCACACTTGGGTAGGCCCATATAACGTGGATGAAGGGAGTGCCAGTAGCTTGTATGCACATGTACAGCCCTCAACTGTTGGTTCATGGCCAGCATGTACAGGTTAATCTGGCACATGAGTAGCTTGGTATTGCGTTCCCCAGAAATGTTAGTGTGCTGCCAGAAATGTAGGGAGCTGTTAACGTATAACTGATACTTTCAACTGAACATATCTAGATAATTATATGAAAGTAGAGCTGTCAGTGTACCATCTTAGCAGTAGTGTGTGTGAGCAACTCTCAAAATATGTTGCAGTAACATCTGCATCTTGGACAGTTTGTATGCAAGATACAGCTCATGTATATAATGATCTAGCAAAATCCAATTGCACAATATAAGGGCATTGGGTAGTGCAATAATACAAGTAAGGGACATAAAACTGCAGTTAATAGGAATGGAGTGAAAACTAGAAGGATATATACGTTGTTAACTGAGCTGTCTTTTTCCACCCTACTGTATGTGTATAAAAATGCAATTCCACACCTCGATTAGTATGTCAAATCTCAAAACATTTGTTGGGACATATGTCCTATTGGTTTATAAATATTTGCATTTATTTCTATGCATATGTCCTGCTAAAATACCACAATACTGGTGGGCTGTTGCCATCAATTAAACCTGCATGCTGTTGTAATGTCCACTATTGTTCTATATATGCATGTGTCATGCTTATTTTTCTAACCCATATCTTTATTAAACTCTCCAAAACATAGTTTGTATGGGAAGGCTGGTCCCAGATGACCCACTTGTCTCACCTCAGCTGGCCATGGCACCTGGCACCAACAGATCCAGTGCCCAGCCTGGGACCGCCTCCTCCGTTGGCCCTGTGCCACCTTTGAGTAGAAGCACTGCAGGGGATGGGGCTCACCCCCCCATGCAAGCGTGGGCGGAGAGGCACTTATCGCCCTTTGTAGGGTCCGGGCTGTGATGCATAGAGAGATTGAACGTTCTGTTGCAGAACTTCTACGCCAGCTTGAGGCCCGAGTGACTCAACTCACGGGTCAGCCTGCCCCTCCTACACAGCCCCCAGCACAGCCACCTTCTGGGCCGTGAAGGTGCAGTGGTGACTGCCCATGGGTGGGGACCTCAGTCCCACTGTTTCCATCTGGGGGCTCATGGACTTGCAATTTCCAAACATCCCTCCCCGTCAAAGGTGTTCACCCACCACGTGTCATATACTGCCCCTGTATGCATCTTGTTTGTCTTGTCTGTTTACCTCTCCAACCTACCCCACATTCCACTCTCACCTGAAAAAAAAAAAAGGCAACCTGCTCCCAAAAAAAAAAAAAAAAAAAAAATAGGCCCCATACATAGCTGCATATTTTGCACACGTCCACTGGACACATGAAATGTTATTTAATTGGCATTCCAACATACTTTGTTATCCTCACCCCTCTATCAGGGGTTGAAGGGTTCATATCTACCTCCACATTTATTGCATATGCACAGCTGTTGCAGTTGAAGAAATGGGAGGCTATGGACTTTCCCTACACCCTTCCTGCACATCCCGAGCTATTTTCCATACTGTCTTTCCCTCTTTGTGCCCCTTTTTCACCACTTTCCTATCTCCCCATTTTTCTTTTCTTTCAAAGAAATTAGCGTGGGGGTGAGCGGGAGTAAGCACTATTAAGCAGTAGTTAGCGGGTTTGCGCTTAGCTAAGCAATGTATAGCACTGCGCAAACCCGCTTGCAACTGCTTAAAAGTGCCTTAGTCACTCTGTATTTGAGGGTCCTTGTTCTGCTCAGGAACAAAATAAAACACCTCTGCAAGTCTCGAACCCCGGACCTTGCACACACTACACAACATGAAGTACCACTAAGCCATGGTAGACCTACATCAAGTTGGTGCTTAAATAATTATATCATGCATCACAATGAGTGAATGTAAAGGAAAATTAGGAATACCATACCACACAACTTGTTCTGTGGATGTTGACCAACAGTTGTTGTGGGATTACATTACATGACTGTGATAAGAGAAGCAGCCATTCTAGCAGGAAATAATGTTACACCATCACTTTACAACACTACACAGTATCACAGCAGGACAAACACTGGCATATCTGTTTAGGGCAGAGGCCATACCTCTCAATTGTCCTTAATTTTCAGGGACGTCCCTGATTTTGACCCAAATTTTAGCTCTGTCCCTCTGAATCCCTCCTAAAACTACTGACTTTGGGCAGAAAGGTGGTGAATTACACTTAATGAATAATGACAATAATTAAGAGTTAGACACGTCTTTTACTTCAGAAAAGGGGTATTAATTCATATGCTCCGATTCTCTCAATGTTTCAACTTAATGGCACTAATATTTTAAAGGTGTCCCTGATTGTCCCTGACTTTATTTTTGACTTTTCCCTGATTCTGTTCAAATATGTACCTGATTGGTTGAGAGGTCTGGCAGAGGCAGAAACACAGAGACATATTAGCCTTTCTGCTGTTACACACTGTGCAAATAGCTTTGGAAGGAGTTTTGGAAGCATACCCTTATGTAGGAATACAACAATGAAATACAAATGGATGTAGCCATGTACTGGTAGCAACCAAATGTAAGAATGCCATTGCTCTATTGCTGAAAAGACCTGTGTGGTGCACAGACAAAAAATAACAGGCTATTCTCTGGCTGTCATGTGGACAGGTCCATAGTTGGGAGTTACGCAGACAGACTACATGCCTTGATAAACTAACATGTACACAGCAACCCTGTAAGTCCAGCAAGATAAAATCCACACAATACTACTTATGCTCTCTGGAATTCTGCAACCCTACCCAAATGTAGAATACATCTGTGTGTGCACGGTCTACCAAGGATGTAGGTAAGCATACTCACTGTACTGAAATGTGTCCAGTTTTTTCTGAGCAGCTCGTGCTAATGGCAACACTAAAAAAGCACAAACTGTTTAGAACTGAGTAAATGAATATTCACAGTATAGCAGTTCACAAACAATTCTTGTGCCAAAGGAATACATCTCTATAACCATCTTTGTATGGCAGTTAACTGTAACATCCACAAAGCGAGGTCCTTGTCGGCAGACAAAACCAAACACAAATAAGAAACCTTAACGTGTTTTATTTTAAAACCAAGACGTTTTCGCCACGGCAATCCATAGCCTCTTCAGAGGTAAAGTAAACAATTCAAACACACACTGCATTAAAAACAAAACAAAAAGGAAATGACATCTTCAAATTTCCTCAGAGCAGCAATCACTTTTTAAAAAGACAGTAGTCACACGCAATATAAAGCTACAATTCTCAATATTAGTTAATACAATAGCTAGTATACAAGCCTTATATAAAGCATGTGTAAGATAAACTTTAAAAAATACTGATAAATAAAAATTAACATAAAAAATAATAATAAATCAATAAGTCTCACATTTAACAGGACCAACTATACTACCAGGAATACCTGCAATGTGTATATATATATAAATACCTTTGCAGGAGAGTTAAATTACCTGTTATACAACATAATGTCGTCAAAAAGGAACAATATTAAACCTATTTTTAACAGGTCACCTCTATAGCTTTTAGTAGGCGTACAGGAGCCTATAGAACTATTAGAAGTTAAAATATCTAACATTAGAGACAAAGGGACATAGTAAGAAAGTCCTTTTACACCCTATAGAGGTGACCTGTTAAAAATAGGTTCAATATTGTTCCTTTTTGACGACATTATGTTGTATAACAGGTAATTTAACTCTCCTGCAAAGGTATTTATATATATATATATACACATTGAGGTATTCCTGGTAGTATAGTTGGTCCTGTTAAATGTGAGACTTATTGATTTATTATTATTTTTTATGTTAATTTTTATTTATCAGTATTTTTTAAAGTTTATCTTACACATGCTTTATATAAGGCTTGTATACTAGCTATTGTATTAACTAATATTGAGAATTGTAGCTTTATATTGCGTGTGACTACTGTCTTTGCTGCTCTGAGGAAATTTGAAGATGTCATTTCCTTTTTGTTTTGTTTTTAATGCAGTGTGTGTTTGAATTGTTTACTTTACCTCTGAAGAGGCTACGGATTGCCGTGGCGAAAATGTCTTGGTTTTAAAATAAAACACGTTAAGGTTTCTTATTTGTGTTTGGTTTTGTCTGCCGACAAGGACCTCGCTTTGTGGATCTATCGGTTTCTTTACTTCTTGTGTGGTTAGTTAACTGCAACAGTTGAAAATAAAGTACATCTTTCCATGTATCTTGAGGTAGCATTTTGAGGGGTGAGTACATTTCTACACTGACAAGTGGGTACTGAAAGCAGCAACATTAGGTCCGAGTACAAAATGTAAATCTCTGGCTACACCCCCCCTGGCTTCTGATATAAGAACTATACCAACCTTCTGTCTTAAACAATGATGTCCACACCAAACAAAGATGATCTCCATCTTTGAAAGCTGAAAGGGCCATGCCTACATGAGTCAGCAATTTATAGTACTGGGTTACTATGACAGTGATTACTGCAATTACTTCACAGCAGGCTGCATGCAATTAGCAAATGGTGGGCACTAAACTGGTGCAGAGGCCATCACATGCTCATGTGCAATTCCTACAAAAGCAGGCTGCAATCTCTGCCAACAAACTCAATCACTTTATTGCAGTGACTGACAGAGAGAAAAGGAAAAAGAAATATTACCAAATTATACAAAGGAAAGGTATGTGACACACATGTATTTATTGGCATGTAGTAGATGTTATTGAAGAATAGTCTACATAATGTGAAACATTCATATGTGACAGCAGTACTTCTTTCTGCACAGATGTTCTGCTTAACTACTGCTATGGACAATACTGTGTGTAACTGTGGGCAGTGGGACATACCTGTGAAATGTGTAGCTCAGCATTAAATGTCAAAGATCTGATTCATCTTATCTGTGTTCTGTACATTAGTGTGGCCAACGGCTGTTGGGGGGATTAGCGCTGACATTATATAAACATGGGTGTGACAGAACAACACATGCATGATAGTCATATTAAAGTGTAGCTTAGCATTGGCAACTGCTGTAGCAGTCTAGTATGCTTATCTAGCATATGTTGCCATATATACCCCCCAATGTTAGTCTGTGTTCATATGTGACACCTGTTTGCGTTGCAGCAAGGCCCAACAGTTCAGCTGTGAGGTCCAGGGACTTACAACAGTGTGGACCATGTGTGTCTATGCCACACACATACGGAGAAATATATATGTGTCATATATATTCACATCTGTATATGTGCAGGGGACATATTGCAACTGTTTGCGAAGGGGGGAGATCTATATGTTGGTGAAGGTTAGTATGTGCATATTTGTATGTAGGTTTTAGTGTGCGACAAACAAGACAGCATACAGTGCTGGTATATGACATGTGGTGGTTAAACACTGTGGGTGGTTCGTTCAGTTTGCAATGTTGAAGCCAGTAAGGCCTGCTAAAGCAACCTGGGCTGTGAACACCTTCAATGCATTTATCCCAAGACTGTGCGACTTTATTACATTACTGTACACCTTACATCCTTTGTATAATTGATATTCTCACTATGAAAGGTGAAATGTACATGTGCCTATACATATATATATATATATATATATATATATAGGTAAATGGATGTGTATAGGTATATATACACACATATATATATATATATATATATATATCTATATATATATATTTATATATACTCATACACACCTACATCTACTAGTTGCAATAGATTCTCTGTACTGCTGACTGACTGTGATGGTCAATATGTTTGTGAATACGTCAAAGATATGTATCTGTGGGACAGCTTAGTGGGAAACAGTGATATTTGTTGCTGTGCAGAACATGGTTCATTGGACAGAGAGTGTGCAAGGCACTTTCAAGCAGTTGTGGGGTAAGCAGTGATAAGTGGCAGTTACAGTGAACCTATGAACTGCTTATGTTATGGTATTATGGGTCCTTGCGTTGATCCTAGTAAAGCTGTGTATTCTGTTGCTAGGCAGAACAAGTGCTATTGCATACAATGTGATTAAGTCCCTTGGTTTTAACTAGGGTGTGTCATTGGATGCTAAAGCACTACATCTATGATTATTGATCGGTACTGATGTTGAATGCAAATCATGTGTGTACTGTAGTACTAATCGAAGCTCTGGGCCTGTACAGCAAAGTATGGTGTATGTCCACACTGCTTGCATCCACTGTTTTGTGTGGTCTCTGTATTCATCACAGATTACATTTTTCAAGATTAAGGTTGTGTAAGTACTAACACACAGTACTGTACAGTACACACTGAAAACTTATCTGGGTTGTCATACCTTTGTGTCCTGTAATTATGTCTGACGTGTGTGTGGGTATGTCTGTAACATGTCCTTTGACATATGTGTGGCAATACATATAACTGCGTATCTAGCAACATTCATAGTGTACTACAGCAATATGTGTCCTATATTCCCAATTGTGCGCATACTTTGGCCACGGGTTTGGCATTAACAAGTGTGGTAGAACAGTAATACATTTACTGGACCTTACACTGATTGTGATGGATGATATATTTCTTTACACATCAGCTTGATGTCTATCTGCTGTGGCTAGGTGGTGCATCATGTTGCATACAGTGTGCCAGGTACTCTTGTATAGTCTTATACAGTGATTTTATTTTGTTGCTGTGCAGAACATGGTTCATTGGATAGAGAGTGAGCAAGGCACTTTCAAGCAGTTGGGTGAGCAGTGATAAGTGGCAGTTACAGTGTTTCACTCTCGGTTAGCTTATAGGTTGCTGTATATGGCAGTTCAGTGATATCTGTACTGTATAATGTTAAATGTACCATATGACTTGCTCAGACATATTTTTGTATTTATGTCTTTCAGGGATCATGGCCCACCACAGGAACCCAAGCTACAGTAGTGCTGAAGATGATATCATCACTAGCAGTATGATTCAGCACTACCGTCTAATGTTTTCACGAACCAGCCAGGACCAGCAGGAGCATACTGCAATGTGGCAAGATCTTGTCCACAAGGTCAATGAGGTAGGCCTGTATAACCGCACATATGAGCAGGTATGCCACCAATGCAGTGATCTTCTCCGAGATGTCCATCAGCGTGCTGCTGATGTGCGTAGAGAACAGAGTGGAGGAGTTGCTCATGAGCCTGGTGGCACCTGCCCAACAACAACAGCAGCAGCAGACATACACCGTGATGGAGGTTGGAGCCACCCAGCAAGCACACATGGAGCATGCAGGTAACACTGCATATCTGTAGACTACAGTTATTTGTATTGGTAGATCATGCATATGTGAGATTGGAGTGTGTCGTTCAAAGAGGTGAAGTCTGTTGTTTTGCAATACTGATCATTTGGAACATAATCTGTAGCCCTGTGAATGTAAACTGTTGTACTGTAAGAGTGCAAACACACAGTAGCAATGCCACAGTTGTGGCCATTGACAAACTGTCTCATTTCTATGTAGGTACCTCTGGGGTGACATCAAGGCAGCGGACAGATGCTGGTGAGTGTGTTCCACATTTATTATTGTAAATAAAAAGTGCATGCCATAGTTGAGGTGTAGGCCATGTACACATGTAACACACCTACCCATAATGCATGCTGTGCATGTTTGGTGCAAGAGCACACACATCTCACTAATGTGATTAGCTGCCTCAAACACATGCAATACCCAGACCATCTCAAACAAATGTGGCTAGACTGTAGTGACCATTGGATAGGCACAGTTAATACTCAACATGCACATAACATACACATCTATGTCATACACAGAGCATTTTAACATGCTACAAAAAGGATTCCCAAACCCTCTGTAAAGACACACTCTAGTATCCAAAATCTTATCCACATATTATACATAATATACCTGAGGGGTAGAGGCCTATCCTGGGACATTTAAACACTGTGCAACACACTACACATTCATATTGGGGAATGCACCTTATTGGCCTCCTTACAAACTCACGTAACAACTGGTTGTGAAATGGTGAATTTAGCCAAGGTAGGACAGTTTCGGCACAGCATGATTTGTGCTGGTTTGTGAAATATTTGTAGTCTTGAGTGACCACCTGATGCTTCATAATGATGGCCTATGGTACTATACCCCATCCAGTTATTGTAACCACAGTACTACACATAGCTGTCATTGCTACACACCATAATGATGCGTGTGTGCACACATATGCACCTCTAAACATTATGCATACCAATCACCATTTGCACAACTGACACATATATGTCTTGTGATGCTATTGAGTGGCTAGGTCATATGACACATATTGGGAATGTGTAGTGTTTAAATATGCAGTTGTGTTTAAGCATGCCATGTCATGGATGAGACTGGCAAGTCCACAATATGATCTACACTCACCATAAGTACTGTACATTGGGTATGTGGCCGAATGGTATTCCATCAATTATCCATGCACCACTGATGATGTGTGAATACTCATCATGCATGTGCTAAAAATATGTCCACAATTATTTGCTAAAGACACAGAGGCTGTAATCAGCATTGGATACCTATCTGACACACATATACACATCTAGCAATGGTAAGTACACCTGTGAGTTATGGTGCACAGTACATCACAGGGTTATGAATACCTGCACAGCAATGTTGTGTCCATGTATGCATTGTGTTCCAGGGGGAGGGCCATCACCTAATAACAAAACACATGCATCAAAGCCATGTATACTGTTAGTAACAAGGACTGACTACCCGTGCACTGCATGCTGTTGAGCAACACATGTCCTGCATGCTGACGTGTGATATGACTGTTTTGCTTGTGATACTGTACCCCACCATCATCTGCTATTGTGTATGTTCTGTGATTGCTGGTGTTGTGTGTGTCTGCTTTCAGGAGGAGTGTAGTTTTGTGCGTGTGCATGTGGTCTGAAGTCATGTTCAGGTCTTAAAGTGTGTTTTCTCTATTCCTCTCATAGGTGGCGAGGTGGGGCTGGTTCAGTACAGCAGGGAACTTGATATCACTGAGACAGACAGACAGTGATCATGAGGATAGGTGTGTTGAGGCACAGGCAGGTTTGTCAGGGTCTGTTGCTGGGCCACCAATTGACAGTACACAAGTCTCCACCCCATACATGCACACAGTCATACTGTGTGTACATCCATCATCACCACTGCCCTTAGCTGAGGGACAGTGTACGGTTGGCACTGGCCAGGAAAGTGTGGTATCTATGGCACATGTATCAGGACACAGCAGCCATACCCAGATGTCTGGAATGGTACCAAATAGGCAGATGCTCATGGGGTCTTGTCAGAGCACTGCTGGTCATCATGTCCCTGGCAGATGTGCCACACTTCTTTCTACCACATGCATGTTCCAGGCTGTTATGGAGGAACAGACACGAATGGAGCGGTACACCAGACAGGGGCTAAGGGCACAGAGGGCTCATTACACCTCTGTAAATGACAGTATCTGTGACCTAGCAGGGGCCATATGTAACTACACTGAGGTCATTGATAGACGTTCGGGTGAGACATTGGATGTCCTCCACAATGTCATGTCCACGTGTCAGGACAGTGCGGGACAATTGAGACGTGGACGTATGCCAGCACCATTGCCAGCAACATTACCAGCTGGAGGTCACCGTGGATGTCCAACAAGTCACACCCGCTCCCGTAGTGCCAGTACCAGCCCCAGCAATGTTGGGGGGGCTGTCTATAGACCGTCCTAGCAGACCACGTGCACGTGGTTCTGGCCAGTCCCAGCAGGGTCCAGGATCCAGTGGACATTTGTCAACTTCTTTGGATAGTACCCAATCTGGATTAGTACCTGATACTGTCTGTAGCACCCCTGCCAGGCACAGGTTCCGTATCAGTGGCCAGAGACGGTGATCTGTAAAGCCTGCCAGGTACAGTCTGTAGCTGTCTCACAAATCCCTGTATATGGCAGCCACATGGTGGAACTGTGTGCATGCAGACACACACACATAAAGCAGAACCCTAAGGCAAACACATACCCGCACACATGACATCAACATTGGCCCATAACAGTACTCATGGCCCTCACAGACACACGTCGATTGTATGGCTCAGTGTAGGCCTCTGGCAAACCAACAACACACCCTGTGCATATGATGAAACCTGTGCCACCTCATGTCATTTATAACACTGATGCAGGAACAGGCTAACATGGTGCTGATGCACAGGGTGACTTTAATAAAGTATAGCAATGGTTGGATGTGTAGCATGTTGTCAGCAGTAAAGTGTAATGACATCCTTGAAGGTGTAGCTGAGCAGGCATGATGCATTAAATCTGTAATTAGCAATGCTGTATTGTTTTCACCAGTGTTTATTCTAATTGTGCTTTGTTTGCCCATGTGCCACTTGGCTGATGTGTGTAGTTGTGTCAGCATGCATTATACAGTGGACAGTAAGTGTGGGGTGTGTGCAACACAGGTTTGCAGATGTCCATTTGTGAACATAGTGGAGGTGCACTGTCTGCATGTACATGCATATTGGACACATGGACAGGGTGACATGCCCTGTATTGGCCAGTGTTAACACTCCATAGTTTCTATTGGTGGCCAGTATGCATTGTACTACACACATTTTGGAACTTGAGTACGCATGTGTGTGCATGACACGGGTTGACACTATGCTGTGGGTGATGCTGTTGTTGCTATCTGTCATTGGTTTGCATTACTAAGGTTAACACTGTCCTAGCTGCATAATCCTTTTGTAATGCACACTGTTCACTTAGAGGGTTGCATGGACCGTGCTATCACAAACACAAGAAATTCTCACTTGTACAGTAAAAGTGCATTAGTCTCATGGACCCCCTGCCATAAACTAAATATATAATAGAAGGTGTGAAGTTGTACCAAAAAAGAGGTACATACCAAGAAGGGATAACCTCTATGGTCAGTATCATTGGGAAAATACAAGCCCGCATTAAACATACAAGGGAAGCTTCAAAATACAAATTGGCGGGGATTCCAAAGACAACACTAAAGCTTTCTTTAGTGTTGTTTATAATCTACAGGGGAAATCTCAGATCGGGTCACAGTTAATGTAAATAGTCACAAAGTACACTTATCTGACTGACATTACCAATTTCTTGCCAGACAGTTTGAATGCGGATTTCACCACTCTGTCTTTATACAAGGGCCACATTTCCAGACCTGAAGAATGTAAAACCTGATGATTCACAGACACTCTAGTTAAAACATCTCTTTACCAAAGTCCAAACCACAGTGGCAATAGTACTGGACAGTGTCCCTGGCTGTGTCATACACAAGCTTACATATGAAGTCACCACTCACTTAAACACTCTGTTCAGATGCAGCCTCTATACAGGTTACATACTTGTAGAATGATGCACGGTATTGGTGTTCAAAGTCCACATGGGTTGAGCTGCAACTTCTTTTTCTCCTTTTGGATGCTCCCATTAGGGGGTCGCCACAGTAGATCATCTGTTTTAATTTCTTCCTGCCCTCTGCATCTTGCATTGTCACACCATCCACCTGCATGTCCTCTCTCACCACAGCCATAAACTTCATCTTAGGCATTCCTCTTTTCCTATTACCTGGCGGCTTCATCCTTAGCATCTATTTCACAATATACTCTGCATTCCTCCTCAGCACATGTTCAAACCAATGTAATCCTGCGTATCTGGCTTGGTCTACTAACCTTCAAACCTGGGATGACCCTCTAATATACTTATTCCTAATCCTGTCCAACCTCATCACACCCAGTGCAAATGTTAACATAAATTGATTAAGGGTAGAGCTACAACAGATCCTGGAAACTCTCACCCTATAAGCCAGACAAATATTATCTGGAAGACTATGGCGCACAGCATTATGGAACTCATTAACAGAAAAGTACAGTTTTGTACCTACCATAAATGTAGATGTCCGATAGGTATGCATCTGCAGTCATAACATATGGGTTGTCCTGCCTCAGGCAGCCCTTCGGTCGGCCGGATTCCAAAGTCTGGGTCTGGCCTCGGCTGATGTCGCACTTTCCCCGACGTCAGAGCTTCTGGGGTATAAAGACATCAGCCGACGCCATTTTCCTCAGTGTTTCTTGCCCCAGATGCCAGGTGCCCTCTAGGAAGGCTAAATTTGGATAAATGAAAAAGAAAACAATCACCTGTGCTGGGTAAAGTGCCTTTGTAGAGCAAAAACAGCAAACAGCAAACAGCAAAATAGGCTCAAAGGCACACCAATGGCACAAAATCCAAGAGTCTTGTACGGAAAAAGAGACCTTTATTGTAGCAGAACTGCACCGAACAGTAAGCGCTTTCACGTTAAAGTAACGCTTCTTCAGACTTCAATGTTAGATGATAAACTTCAGACGTTTATATACTATAGTTGATAAAAGCTCAATTAATCAATCAAACAATTAACTTAATAAATATTTAAAGTGCCAGTGCTCAATATGCATGATGTACATCAAATATTTAAACATTTAAAAGCATGAACCATAGCATTGTGTAAAAACCTAAATATTAACCTAAAACTACATTTATAAACACATTAAAAACAATATTAACTAACTTAATGTTTAAAAGCCTTAGCTGCTAGGAAAGGTTTTAATGTAATTTTATCATTTAAACCATGTATGTGTGTCTGGAGTCTAAGGATCCATCTATTCTCTACCTCCTCTGTTCCTCCAGCATGTCTTCCTATACATTCCCGTACTTACACCATTAGGTCCCTTAGTTAACTGAACGTCAAGGAATTGTATCATCTCATGTGAATGGGTGCTCTGAAATTCTAAGAATTTAGTTGGATGAAGGGTATACACATCATTTTAAGTTTAAAGTTCTAGAATTGGTCAAGGTTGATAGTAGATTAGGGAACGTTAAGAATCGCACAGAGGAGGTAGAGAATAGATGGATCCTTAGACTCCAGGCACACATACATGGTTTAAATGATAAAATTACATTAAAACCTTTCCTAGCAGCTAAGGCTTTTAAACATTAAGTTAGTTAATATTGTTTTTAATGTGTTTATAAATGTAGTTTTAGGTTAATATTTAGGTTTTTACACAATGCTATGGTTCATGCTTTTAAATGTTTAAATATTTGATGTACATCATGCATATTGAGCACTGGCACTTTAAATATTTATTAAGTTAATTGTTTGACTGATTAATTGAGCTTTTATCAACTATAGTATATAAACATCTGAAGTTTATCATCTAACATTGAAGTCTGAAGAAGCGTTACTTTAACGTGAAAGCGCTTACTGTTCGGTGCAGTTCTGCTACAATAAAGGTCTCTTTTTCCGTACAAGACTCTTGGATTTTGTGCCATTGGTGTGCCTTTGAGCCTAAATTTGGATAAATGTTAAATGTTCCAAACAGTAGCAAAATATATATATATATATATATATATATATATATATATATATATATATATATATATATATATATATATATATGTATATATACAAACAAACAAATACACCATAATAGATTCCCCCAGCAAGCTGAAAGAGGGGTAAGCACCCTAGGAATACCACAGAGGGGAAGGAGGGTGGGTAATCCTGACTGCAGATGCATACCTATCGGACATCTACATTTATGGTAGGTACAAAACTGTACTATGTCCTTCAAGGATGCATCTGCAGTCATAACATATGGGTAGAATACCATAGCCAAACTGGGGGAGGAGGTACTAAGATAAGGATGGTGTAGTTAAGATCCCCTGTAAAACTGCAGTTGCAAAGCCTGCTCGGGATCTGGAGTATAAAGGTAGATTGTAATGCTTGGCAAATATATGCACGGAGTTCCAAGTAGCAGCTTCTAAAATGTCCTTGGTAGCCACCCCTCGTAGGAAAGCTGCAGTGGTGGCTGTGGCCCTTGTGGAATGAGGCCTGATATTTTCAGGAGCTGTCTTTCCATGAAAAGTGTAGCAAAAGCGAATGCAATTTCCTATCCATTTTGAAATTGTCTGTTTGGAAATTGCTTTTCCTTGCACCCCAGTTGCATATGCTACAAAAAGTTGGTCAGTTTTTTCTGCTGGTTTTAGTTCTGTCCAGATAGTAGCGTAGTTGTCTGTGTATATCCAAGGTGTGCAAAAGTTTTTCTCCTTTGTTCTGTGGGTTAGGGAAGAACGGAGGCAAATGAATAGCTTGGTTCAAGGATACCCTGGATACCACCTTTGGCATGAAAGTAGGATTGGTTCTCAGAGACACTCTATCCTGGTGAAAAATAAGGAAAGGCTGCACTGCCATTAATGCCTGTAACTCGGATACTCTTCTTGCTGAAGTGATTGCCAGAAGGAAAGCAGTTTTCCAAGATAAAAACTGTAAGTCTGCTGATGCTGCTGGTTCAAAAGGAGGTAGTGTCAATTTTTCCAGCACAAAATTGAGATCCCATGCAGGCAGAGGGGGGTCTCCTTGGAGGTTTAACATTTTTGATCCCTCTCAAAAATTGTCTGAGAAGAGGGTGAGAGAAGATAGGAGGATCCATATTGTATTCTGCTGAAATTGCTGAAGCATGTATCTTAATGGAAGAGTAGGACAGGCCATTGTGGAACAATTCTGCTAAGTATTCTAGGATGTGTGCTAGGTTTGGCACTGTGATATCTGTGCCCTTTGATGTGCTCCAAATGAGGAATCTCTTCCATTTAGCTGAGTATGTCTTCCTTGTGGAGGGTCTGCGAGCCTCCAGGATAATGTCCTTGACCCTCTGAGATAAGACAGCTTGGTTTGGTTTTAAGCAATTTTCCAGGCAGTTAGTTGCAGTGTTTTCAAGTTTGGATGCAGGGTCTTGAAATTGTTCTGCGTTAGAAGAAGAGGCCATAGGGGTAGAGGCCATGAGTTCGCCTGAGACATGCTTCTCAGTAGCGGATACCAGTGCTGTCTTGGCCATTCCGGAGCCATTAGTATCACCTTTGGCTGTTCCTCCCTGATCTTCAGTAGAACCTTGTACATCAATGGGAGAGGTGGAAATGCATACACTGTTAGGGCATTCCAGCTGAAAGAGAGAGAGTCCACCCTCCAGGCTTGTGGGTGGTATGTCCTTGAGCAGAATTTCTTCAGTTGGTGGTTGAGTGGGGAGGCGAACAGATCTATCTCTGGCATTCCCCATTTCTTTGTTATGAGTTTGAAGATGTCTGGATGCAGCATCCATTTGTGAGCATCCGTGGTAGTTCTGCTTAAGCTGTCTGCTAGTGAATTCTCTTTTCCTGGTACGAATTTGGCCTGCAGCTGGATATTGAGATTCAGGCCTAGGTTCCACAGATCCATTGCCATCCGGCATAGAGGGTAGGAATGCGTGCCTCCCTGTTTATGTACCACATGACCGTGGTGTTGTCTGTCCTTATCAGCAGATGTCCTTGCTGGAGGAATGGTCTGAATGCCTCGATTGCATGCTTTACTGCCAGCATCTCCTTTTGGTTTATGTGCAAGTTTAGCTGGCCTTGAGACCATAGGCCTTGGATACATTTGTCCTCCATGTGTGCTCCCCATCCTAGGTCTGAGGCGTCTGTGGTGATGGTCTGCCTTGGTTTTGGTTTGTTGAAAGGCAACCCTCTGTTGGACTGGCAGGCCTGAGCCCACCACAGGAATTCCTTTCGAAGGCATGGAATGATTGGTATCATGGTTTCTAGACTGTGCCTGTGTTGAGACCATACATTCCTTAGGTACCATTGTAATTTCCTCATATGCAGCCTGGCATGCGGGATCAAGATTATGCAGGATGCCATGTAACCCAGGGCCTGCAGGACTTTCCTTGCAGTAAGCTGAGCTTGTCTTGTCAAAGTCATGAAGTAATCTGGAAGTTGTTTTTGTTTTTCTTCTGTGAGAAAAGCCATCTGAGTTATTGTGTCCAGATCCGCACCCAAAAAGGTTATCCTTTGGGATGGCACTAGTCTTGACTTTTGGATGTTGACTGAGTATCCCAAGGCCTGTAACAGGTGTATGACATAGGCCAAATCCTTTATCAATTTTGTCTTGTTGTCTGCTTGTATTAGGCAGTCGTCCAGGTATGGGTAGATTTGAATTCCCTGAAGTCTGCAATGTGCAATTACTGATGCCAGACATTTCGTGAATACTCTGGGCGCAGTAGATAAGCCAAAGGGTAATGCTGAGAATTGATAATGCTCTGATCCTGCAAGAAATCTGAGGTGTCTTCTGCAATCTGGTCGGATAGGGACGTGCAGGTATGCCTCCTTGAGATCTAGAGTCACCAGCCAAGACTCCTTGCCCAACATGGGAAGAAGTTGCTGTAGGGTCAGCATTTTGAATTTTGGCACAATGAGATATGTGTTTAGTGCGGATAAGTCGAGAATAGGCCTCCATTGGTTTTCTTTTCTTGGTACAAGGAATAGTCTGGAGTAAAATCCTTGGCCTTGTTCCACAGATGGTACCCTTTCTATCGCTTTCATCTGAAGTAAATTGTTGATTTGTCTTAAAGCCTCTGGCTTCTGGTTTGGTGGAAGGTTTGGCATTCCGCTCCTTTTTGGTAAAGTGTGGAAGTGAAACCTGTATCCTTTGTCTATTGTTTGCAATGTCCATGTGTCCTCTGTAATGCAATGCCAGTTTTTTGAGAATAAAGCCATCTTTCCGCCCAAGGGAGCTTCCAGTTGTTCCCTGGTAGGCGGAATCAGAGTCAAGTCATTGTGTCTGTCCTGTGGTAGTGGTTGTAGTTGCAGCTGTGGCACTACTCCTCTGGTTGGCAGGCTGCCACTGACGGCCCCTGTAGGCACCCTTTGATTGACCTCTGCCTCTAGGGCGTCTATTCCTGCCCCTCTGTGCTCTGGAGGTGTCTGGAAAGGACCAATTCTTTGAAGGCCAGTTTCTGCTGAACCTCGGAGGTTGGACCTGCAGAAATTCCTTTACTGTTTGCACAGATTTTGCTTTTTCTTCCACTTTCTTTAGAATCTCCTGTGCAGGGGAGCCAAATAAACTTTGTTTCTCCATTGGAGCATCTAGGAGTTTAGCCTTGACATGGTCTGGCAAGGATTGCTTTTTTAGCCAGGCATGCCTACGAATTACTGTCCCAGTCATAGCTGATCTAAATGAAGCCTCCAGTGCATCATAGCCACATTTTAAGAAATGATTACTGACTTGCTGAGAGTTGTGTACCAAATCCTGAAGGGATTTATGGTCTAAAGGTTCAGGAGAAGAAAGCTTTTTATTCAGCTGATCTAACAAATATTCTTGGTACTGTATCATATGGAATTGACAGTTTAATGCCCTGGCAGAAAGAGTAGCAGATGTATAAACCTTTTTACCCCATCTCTAATGCTCTAGACTCTCTTTCAGAGGGTAGGGGATTTTTGGCAGTGGCAGCTGCAACACCTTTTGGGCCCTGAGAAATAGTTTCTGGGTCTGCAGCATGGGCTTTAAACAGGTGGAAGTGAGAATCCGGGACCCTGTAATATCTGTCAGGTTTGGCAGGGGCCGGGGGAAGAGAATCAGGTGCAGAACTGACCTCATTATACACATCATCAATTACAGTTAGCACTGGTGGTATGGCTAAGGGCCTATGCTGGGGCAAATGTAAAAATGTCCTTAAACTTTTTCTAGAATCAGAAAAATCCTGACCCTGCCATTGAAAGTGTTCCCTCATTGAGTGCAAAGTCTCCCCAAAGGAAAATTCTTCAGGAGGGGAGGCCGAAGGAATACAGTCTTCTGCATCTGAATCCTCATAAGGCGAATAGGCCCCTTCCTGATGGTCTGACAAATCAAATCCATCCGTGGAGTAATCAGAGGAGAGAGGTTCAGAGGGTTCAGTCCTAGGCCTTTTGTCAGGTGGAGGTTGGGAGGCCCTGTCTGGGTGAGGTTGGGTACCCCTAATTAAGGATACAAGGTCCTCAGCAAGACTGAGAATCTGAGAACTTGAGGAAGGCCTCTGTGAAGTAGATTTGGCAGGTAAAGCTTTTGAAAGTTTGGCAGCTTTAGCCCTGGAGAAGGCTTTAATAGATATAGAAGCTGGGGGCCTAGCTGCCCCATGTGCAGGTGTAGAAATGTCCAATGGAATGGTGTCGGACAATTCTTGAGCGCTAGCTTCGGTAGGGATTTCTGAAGCCGACTCAGCCGGGGCCTCTCTGGCCTCGGTTGTCGGAGGTATGGTTTCAGTCGTAGTAAGAACCGAGGACTCGGTTTCAGCCGAAACCGAGACACTCGCGGTAGGCCTAACCGTGGTTTCAGCCGAAATCGCGGGCCGCGAGTGTCGGTCCTTTTCCCTGTGTTTTTTGGCCATATGCGTAGTCGGAGTCTCCGACGGCATTTTATATGCAAAAGCGGTTCGGAAAAATTCTTCTGCAAACTCCGACCGACGTCTAAGAATCCATCGGTTGAAGGAGGCACAGGCTAAACAAGCTGATACATCGTGGTCTGGGCCTAAGCAAGGAAGGCAGTAAGAATGGAAATCCTTATGAGGTATTTGTTTCCCACAAGTTAAACAATTATTTACTTTGTCTGACATCGGCTGAGGCAAGAAAGAGTCCCCAACGGGGTACTTAGCTTTTTTCAAAGTCTTCGGTAGCTGAAATCTCTGGATCTGACCGACAGGCACTTGCGAACAGCTTCTGCTTCGGGCACCGCGCGGCAAGAAAGACTGAGGAAAATGGCGTCGGCTGATGCCTTTATACCCCAGAAGCTCTGACGTCGGGGAAAGTGCGACATCAGCCGAGGCCAGACCCAGACTTTGGAATCCGGCCGACCGAAGGGCTGCCCGAGGCAGGACAACCCATATGTTATGACTGCAGATGCATCCTTGAAGGACATCATTATGAACCTGCAAACACTGCACCATACCCACTTAGGTTCTTCTAAAGGCCAGATCATGGCTCCTACACCTAATAGACTTCAAGCCAGTTAACAAGGCTATAGGTGAGGGAGGGGAGGTCCACACAGCCAAGCTATAGCTAACCAGCAATTCATACCCATCCCACATTCTGGTATTATACATAACCTCAACAGACTGACCATAAACGATTGTTAGATGATGGATTGACAGCTGATGTACAGATGTAGGACACACAGTAACATTTGCAGCCTCCATGTACAATTATATGCCAGTAAAAAGTGGTATTCACCTGCACTAGGTATTGGGACCACTGTTTGGCATATAGCTTTCTTAGGTACAAGCAAACACAGCAGGGATATAACTGCCCACGTTTGATGAAAATGCATACTGTGGGCTATACTTTATTCTCCAGATGACACACACATCCTCCAAAAGGGTATCATAGCGATAGATACCTGGTATCAAAATCATGCTGTAAAGCTATAAGCCAAAGAAAGCATAGTTATCCACTTTTAGAAAAAGTATCCCCAGAGTACCACATAGGTAGTACCCCCCCAAAATGTGGAACAGGTACTAATGTAAACATAGAGCCATGTGTTTTGGAAATCCCTCTGTGGAGCACATAAGCAATAAAGGGTTTGCATGCAGATCCACAGAGGTTGTTGCACACCAATAACTATTAGTCATCTTTGCCAGACTTTGCTTGCTTTGGAACAGGATTCAAATATACCTCAAGAATAAACCCTCACTCACACTCTTCAATAGAAACCGTGATGAGTGGATGTGAAACAGAAGATGTAGCTCAGGGAGCACTGCAGTGCATAAGCTTGTCACAAGCATACAGAAGTGACCTAAGGTCTGGAAAGCGCCATCACGCTCTAGCAAAGATAACACATGCTTTCATGGAGAAAGCAGAGTACCCACCTATGAAATAATTGAGGTCACATGTATGTATATGGCTTTGCCCCACAGCTACCTTACATGTGTTATGCACATACAGTTGTCATTGTGATATGTCATACACCAGAAAAATCAAAACCCAATCCACATTGACCAAGTGTCACACACACACACAGTTAGCAAGTGTGGGATTCAAACTCCTACCTAACTACATTATGATACTACAGCAGTATGCATTTACACAACATGCTATACACATTACTGGGATTTCACTTTCCCACAGGTATATTTGTAGGATGGTGACATCATCAGACTTGAAAAAGATGAGTATATCACTTTTAAGGGGTGTGAGTAGTCTCCAAAAAAGTTGTTCCCTCCCCAGGGAGGCACACACACACACACACACACACACACACACACACACACACACACACACACACACACACACACACACACACACACACACACACACAGTTGGCAAGTGCAGGATTCAAACCCCTACCTAACTACATTATGATACTACAGCAGTTCGCATTTACACGACGTGCTATACACATTACTGGGATTTCACCTTCCCGCAGGTGTATTTGTAGGATAGTGACATCATCAGACTTGACAAAGATGAGTATATCACTTTTAAGGGGTGTGAGTAGTCTCCAAAAAGGTTGCCCTCTCCCCAGGGAGAGGCAGACACACATACACAGTTGACAAGTACGGGGTTCTTAATCCAAACTAAGTTCTATTTACACTTCAGTAAGCAATATGGAGTTACAGAGTGCAATATAGACATTACTCGCTGACGATTTGTCCAAAGGTTTTTTTCACATTTGCTAACCTCAGCAGGCTTATCATACTAGGTGCATTGTGAGTGTATTGTATGCACAGGCCATGACCATATCATATATGGGTTGATGCACCACATGCTGGCACACACAGGGTCAAACCGGTGGCTAAGCTCTGTCAACCCAATAGTGGACAATACAGTCAAGAGAAGTAGGGTCATACAAGCACAACACCAACAGTCTCACATAGACCTACAATATAAACACCAGCAAAACACACACAAATACACATTACCATACTCGGAGAATGCAAATATTAATCTGAAAAAGAGTGTGTGTCCTCCTAAGCAGACAAGCAAGCAACATGCACCTCCAAGCACACGCCAAAAAACACATAATACACCAAAGCAGTGTGCCTCACAACAGGCCCTAAGGCAAAACAACTAACCCAACACACTAGTAATAGGTGACTCCATAGCTAGGCACACAGATGTTCCACTCACTAAGCTGGACAAGGGGAAGGTTGCTGTCAGTTGTCTGTCAGGTGCTATGATCCACCACAACACAAGCACTTAGATCACTCCAGAACAGGTACATATATGACGCGGTTTTTGTACATGTCACTGTGAATGATCTGAGACATACCTCCCAGGACAACATGACAAGAGATATATAGTACCTGCATGATCATGTAGCCTAGGCTGTTAGGACCCTGACCTTGAGTAACATCTTACCTTCACCTACATGATACTGCGATATAACAGAAAAATGATAAACTTCAACAATTGGCTGAGCTTCTGGTGTCATTCAAAGGGTATCCAGTCTCTGTCTGCCTGGGATGACATGATAGACATGCCTCTATATGGTTTGCACCTGTCACACCTATGCTTCTTAATACTGGCCAAGGCTCTTGCTGTCCCCATATTACCTTTTTTAGGCAAGGCTCAAAGGTTCTTAGGTAGGTACTAGGCTAACAGCCCTGGGAACTACACAAGCCCAGCCTAAAAAGGTACCCTGGCTTTTGCCACCCAAGAAAATTATTTTCCTGTGCCACTGTCGAGCAGAGCCACAGAGGTGATCCCCGGGGTGAATTTCCTATTTCCCATCCAATCATCAAGAGTTTTCTTTAAGAGTGCTAACGAGGAACTTTGTTTGATATATATAGGTAGTTTACTCCGGAGTATGGGAAGTCTCCGAGACAGGAATCTATCCCTCCTGCATGTTCTTTTTATTGCGGTGACAAGGTTTAGGTCCCTAGTGTGTGTAGCTGGGAGGGATTGGGATTTCTTTAAGTGGAGCATGTCCCAACAGCTCTGGGTTTGACATAGCTTTGTATGTTAGGCAGAGATCACCTCTGAGTAGGCGATATGCGACAGAGTAAAGCCGGATTTTTTTGAGACAGTCTGTGTAGGGCATCTCTTTGAGGCCGGTAATCCTCTTTGTGGGGTATTTCTGTGGCCTTTCCAGTTGTTGTAGATATCTTGTGAGGTACATACCAAAAGGGGCGTTGTACTCTATAATGGGTCTAATGAGTGATGAGTAGAGGGGAACAATGACCTCTTTTTTTCTGGATGAGAAAAGTACAGTTGTGTACCTACCATAAATGTAGATGTTAGAGTGTATTCACTGTTGCAGTCATTACAATTGGGTTATCCTGCTGGCAGGCTACCTGCAGTCAGCCCGAGTTCCAAAGTCTAGGTCCGGCGTCGGTTGCTATTGCCTCTTCCCTGATGTCAGTGCTCCAGAGGTATAAAAGATGCAGCCGACACCATTTTCTTCAGTTTTTCTTGCCCCAGATGTCAGGTGCCCCAAAATTGGTAGGCTAATTTATGCCAATAAGCATGCATGCAGATAAAACAACTTTTCCTTCATCTACAAGCATATACACCACATAGGTTGTATAGGATAGAGAAGTACAGATAAATCCCAGCAAAGAAAAGGGGGCATGGAGGGAGGGTAACCTGGACTGCAATAGTGAATACACTCGAACATCTACATTTATGGTAGGTACACAACTGTACTATGTTCATCGTGTTTCACTGTTGCAGTCATAACAATTGGGTTGAATCCCAAAGCTGAGGTTGGGAGGCTGGAGCTAAATAGGATTAGGAGAGGCTATAAAGACCTGCAAAACTGCAGTGGCAAAGCCTGCCCTGGATTTAGAGTAGAGAGGTAAGTGATAGTGCTTTGTGAAGGTATGCACTGAACTCCAGGTTGCAGCCTCTAAGATTTCTTTGGTTGGTACTCCTCTGAGAAAGGCTGCTGAAGTGGCTGCAGCTCTGGTTGAGTGTGGCCTAATGTCCCTAGGCACTGATTTGCCATGCTGTGAATAACAGTAATGAATGCAATGACCTATCCACTTTGAAATAGTCTGTTTAGAGATGGGCTTTCCTTGTGATGCTGCAGCATATGCAACTAGGAGTTGATCAGTCTTTCTGAAAGCTTTAGTTCTGTCCAAGTAGAAGCGTAGCTGTCTGTGAATGTCCAAGGAATGCAGAATTCTCTCCCCCTTATTCTGTGGGTTTGGATAGAAAGTAAGCAAATTAATTGTTTGGTTAAGGGCCACACTGGACACTACTTTAGGCATAAATGTACGGTTTGTCCTCAGCGAAACCCTGTCTGGATGGAAAATGATAAACGGTTCCACAGCCATGAGTGCCTGTAACTCTGAGACTCTTCTAGCCGAGGTTATTGCTAGGAGTAGAGCTGTTTTCCAGGATAAGAATTTTATGTCAGCTGCAGAGGCTGGCTCAGAGGTATTCTGAGTTTTTCCAAGACATAGTTGAGGTCCCATGCAGGTATTGGTGCTCTCCTTGGAGGTCTTAAGTTTTTGGTCCCTCTGGAGTACTGCCCTAGTAAGGGGTGTGAAAAAAATAGGTGGTTCTGTATTTTAATGAGCTGAAATGGCAGAAGCATGAATTTTAATTGATGAAAAAGAAAGGCCTTTATCCAGCATCTCAGTTAAGTATTGTAAAATCTGAGGAATATTTGGAACAATTGTGTCAATACCCTGTGCTTGGTTCCAAGCACAGAATCTCTTCCATTTGTCTGCATAAGATTTTCTGGTGCTAGGCCTCCTGGCCTCCAAAATAACATCCATCACTACTTTAGAGAGAGGTGTGTCTTAAGAGGCTATATTATCTGCCATAACGCACAAAACAAGCCAGCACAAAGGTTTAGGCAAGCAAAAACCTACTTTATTGTGGCATGTTGAAAAACGAAATAAAAAAACAGAGAAACTGCAAACCGGTTTCGGCCAATGTAATGGCCTTCTTCAGTGCAGAAAGAAAATGTTAAAATGATGCATACTGATGTTCCTTATATACTGAATAATTTAAAGGGATATGTGACCAAAAAAAGAAAAAAAATTTTGTTTAGTATAAACATTTCTGCAAAACAGAAAATAATGAGAAAAATAAATGTAATAATATTACATATTATTAATCACATTAATCCCCAGCAAAATGGGAAAAATCAGCTCAGTTCAAACCCAAAAGTACAGCAATAAGTGTGTAAATATATAGTATCAATATAGTGCTATCAGAACTAAAAAATTAACAAATGCCCTATACAAGCATACTTTGATTCACCAAACTGCCCAATTTCAATTCACTATCATTGATAGGATTCAGCTGCCGAGGTTCACCAAGGCAGGCTGGTGGAAGCATTATGGATTACAAAACTGGGTGCTTTGTTCAAACCTGGGTTAAATGAATATGGATAAAGCAATATGTTGATATAAGAAGTTATGTTCCTACCATAACGTTCCATGTTAGTTGTCTTCTCTCGCCTTCTTTCTTGCTTGATGGGTTCGGAGCCGATCCCTCGGCTCCAACTCGGCACTTGCTTTAGCTCGAGAACTCCTTTTACCAGCTCGAGGCAGCCCCATATCCCATGATGCAAGGCAGGAAGTACCCAGATCTCGTTTGTTGACAAAAGGGCAATAACACCAAGCATAAAAATACTTCCCAAAGGAAGAAGAAACTTACAGATGGAAAAAGGACCAGGTTTGAATGGTCTTTAGCATAATAGTTTCTTATACAAGGTCTGTCCAGGCCAGGGGGAAGGAGGGAGGGTCGCAAGAAAGAAGGCGAGAAGACAACTAACATGGAACGTTATGGTAGGAACATAACTTCTTAATGTTAAGTTGTCAATCTCCTTCATTCTTGCTTGATGGGACCGTCCTAGCACCTCTATCCTGGGTGGCTCAATGGAACAAACTCTTGAGGACTGTAGAGCCAAAACTGGCTCTGTCCCTGGAGGCCAAGTCCAATTTGTAATGGGAAACAAAAGTGTGAGGAGTGGCCCAAGTGGCCGCTGCACAAATAGTGTCCAAAGGCAGTCTAGCTTGAAAAGCTGTAGAAGTAGCTAAACTCCTAGTTGAATGTGCTTTAGGTTTTGAGCACAGCTGTTTTCCCCTGATCGTATAAATTTCAGTGATGACCGAAGAAAGCCATCTGGACAAAGTCACTTTAGAAACAGGAAGGCCTTTTTTATTATCCGCATAGGAAACAAAAAGTTGATCAGATTTCCTAAATTTTTTGTTCTGTCCAAATATCTAAGCTGACGGTGGACGTCAAGATAATGTAGCTTTTGTTCAGCTCTATCTGAATAGTTAGGAAAAATACAGGAGATCAATGGATTGATTCAGATTGTTTTTGAAGCGACCTTAGGTAAAAATGATGGATTAGTTCTCAAAGATACTCTGTCTTTGTGAAAAATCAAATAGGGGTCGAACCGAAGAGCATGAAGTTCAGACACCCTCCTGGCAGATGTAATAGCCACTAGGAATAAAGTTTTCCAAGAAAGATATTTCAGGGAACAAGAAACAGCTGGCTCGAAGGGGAAGAATCAAGGATGTCAGCACTAAATTTAGATCCCACTGAGGAGGAGGATTCCTGATTGGAGGCTTTAGTAGGAAAATTCCTTTCAAGAAGGCCCTGCAGAGCCTATGGGACATAATATTATGATCTGCTATCCCAACATGAAAATTAGAAATACCAGCCAACTGAACTCTGACTGTGGAAGAAGAGGAGCCTGCATGAAAAATCTCTGCTAAGAAGTCCAGAACTGCCTGAACAGGGGCAGTAAAAGGATCAATATTTTGGGCCTTAGCCCAATAAGAGAAACGTTTCCATTTGCTCGTGTAAATCCTCCTGGTAGAGGATTTTAGTGAAGCTACTATGATATCTCTAACAGGGTTAGAGATCAAAGGAAGCCTGGCTAGGGAAGGAAGTGGAGCAACCATGCTGTGAGGTTGAGAGAAGGGATTGACCGGTGCAGCTGACCGGATTGGTGAATCAGTAGATCTGGCACTGGGTCCAGATGCCACGGCTGCACCAAAAGGTGATGATGGAGGAACGGGAACCAAACTTGTCGAGGCCAGTAAGGGGCAATGAGAATCAATTTGGCTCTCAAAACGGTAGCTTTCTGGATCACCTGAGGGATCAGAGGTAATCCGGGGCAGCCATAAACAAGTCCCTGGGGCCAATCCTGGGTCAGAGGGTCTCTGGGGGGATGGCCTGGTAGAGGGAAGAGGCTGAAGAAGTCTGGACATTTGCTGTTTTGGGGAGTAGCAAAAAGATCGCAACATGGACGACCCCATTCCAGAAAAATCTCTTCCGCTATGGATTGCTTGAGAGACCACTCGTGAGGCATGAGAATAGCTCTGCTCAATCTGTCCGCTATAATGTTGGTTTTCCCAGGGATATGTGTTGCTACCAGAAACCGATGAGAGGAGATCGCCCATTGCCATAGTCTGAGCTTCTCGACACAAGGGGTAGGACTTGGTTCCGCCCTGTTTGTTGATATACCAAACTACAGACATGTTGTCTGTGTGGACTGCAATTGTCCCTACGGGAAGAAAGTCGTTGAGGGCTTGCAACGTTAAAAGCACTGCTCTCATCTCCAGGACATTTATGTGCAGATGGTACTCGAACGGTTGCCACGCCCCATGAACCATCCTGCCCTGATAATGACCCCCCCACCCGATCAGGGAGGCATCCGTGGTGACAGTGGCTATCGGGGACGGAGGTACAAAGCATCTGCCTTGGTGAACCTGAGACGATGTGATCCACCAAGCAAGATGTTCTTTGCATGTTTGTGTCACCAGAATCTGGTGACGCATTGGGAGCTGCTGGTATGACCACTGTGTGAACAGCATCCACTGAAGGAGGCGCATGTAGAATCGAGCCAGGGAAGAAGAGTGATGGCCGCAGCCATGAGACCTAATACCTTTAGAACCATTCTGGCCTGTACTTTCTTGCTGGCCAGAATGATCCTGACATGAGTCTGAATGTCTGAAACTCTTTGTTCTGTAAGGGTAGCTGACATCCGAACAGTGTTTAAGTTTGCCTATGAAGGTAATAGACTGGCAGGGCGATAAGGATGACTTTTCAAGTTGACTGAGATGCCCAAATGAGAACAAAGGTCTATTGTGTAATCCCTGGCTTGTATAAGCTGATGCCTGGTGGTGGCTGACAGGAGCCAGTCGTCGAGATACGGAAACACCTGGAATCCTTGACGTCTCAGGTGAGCCGTGACCACTGCCATGCATTTGGTGAACACTCTGGGGCTGTAGTGAGACCAAAGGGCAGGGCTCTGAACTGGAAATGACTGGACCCCAGCCGAAGCGGAGAAATCTCCTGGAGCGTCTGTGAATTTTGATGTGATAGTACGCATCCTGAAGATCTATTGAGCACATCCAGTTGTCCTTCTGTAAGAAGGGCAGAATTGACTGAAGAGTGACCATTCGAATCTTGTCTTCCTGACAGACTTGTTGAGTCTGCTGAGATCCAATATTGGTCTCCAGTCTCCCGTCTTTTGGGGACCAAAAGAACCTTGAGTAGATTCCGGCTCTGAATGGTCTACTGTAACTGGCTGAATGGCTCTTTTTTGCAGTAGTTTTGCGATTTCTAACTCTGCAATGTCCCTTAGACCGGGTGGTACATCTGGAAGGGAACTTGAGGGAAGGGACTTTCCTCGAAAGGAATTATGTAACCCTTGGATATGATCGACTGTACCCATCTGTCTTGAGTGAGGGAATGCCAGGCTTCTGGGTACAGTGATAGTCTTCCCCCGACTGCCTCCAAGGAGGGACAGCCGGGCAACACCTCAGGGATGCTGAAAAGGCTTCTCAGGAAGAGACTCCCTGTTGCCCTGGTTCTTGGACCCCTCTGCCTCTAGAGCGCGTCTATTGTTGTTACCCCCTCTCCCTCTAGGGGTAAACTGACCACGTGAATCCGGCGTGACTCCTTGGGATTTACGGAACCACATCTTCCCACCCTTCTGTCCTTTGGGATAAGGCCTAGAAGGGGTGGAAAAACGGACTCCAACAGCAGAAAGAGTCTTGCCGTCCTGCTCACACCTGGTCAAGGTCTCCTTCACCTGAGGGCCAAACAAAGCTGACCCATCAAAGGGAGAATTTGTGAAGGACGCCTTAAAGGGATCAGTAAAATCAGATAGCCGCATGGAGGATTGGCGTCTAAGAGCCACACCTGTGCTCGGCTCTACTGCTCCATCCGCAGCATAAGATATTAGCCGCATGGAGGAGTTAGCAATGGAATTGAGGGTTCCTAGCTGCGAAGCAATCTTTTCTTGGGCCCCTGCAGCTGTAGGATCCTGAACTACTTCTCCCAGATCCTTGAGGATATCTCTCTGGAGTCTGGTGAAGTGACAAAGATAATTCAGCGAACGCATAGCAAAGGTCGCTGAGGAAAACATCCGCTTGCCGTACCTATCCATGGTCCTAGAGTCCTTATTAGGAGGATGGACGGGCACGGAAGGATCTGCAAGTTCCTTTTGGTGGCCGCAGCCACCACCATGGCATCAGCAGGGACACCTTTGGTAAGGAATTGTTTGTCACTAGGGGCAGTGATAAATTTAGAAGGCCTCCTAGGGACTGGCTCTACAGAGTCAGGAGCTGTCCACGCCTTCGTGCAATAACCTGCATAAGGGGTCGAAGGCGGAGACACCCAGGAGGTGGAGGGCCGAGATCCAAACGCCTCTAGGTATACTGACTCATCCTCAGAGGGATTGTTGGTGGGCCAGTTTCCCCTCTGTTTCAGAAGTTCTAGGATGTCTGAGAAGGAGACATCCTCAGAGGGGATCTAGGGATCCCTCTGACTCATCAAAGTCAGTATCCAGTGACAGACTCAGGGGAGTCTACATGCTTCCTCTTACAAGTCCTCTTCCTAGGAGGATCTCCAGAAACATCAGGAGAGTCCTCGGAAGAGGGGGAAATTCCCAATGGGGAAACCTGAGGCGGAGGATCTCTGGGTCCTGTAGCAAGAGAAGTGGCAGAGATGTCAACAGGTACAATAGAGGGAGGAGCTACGGAAGAGACTGCTGACTGATACCAGTGGCCAGTACACTCTTCATCACCTCGAATGCTCCCTCCCAGGCAGGTCCGAGAGAACCCGCTCCAAGAGCTAGGAACTCCAGGGGCCACCGAAGGAAGTCTCCGAGGCAGATGTCGGAGCCGAGCTGACCAAGGCCGAGGCTCCAAGGGGGAGAGCGGGCTCGGACAAGGGTCCGATGCCACTCACCCCCTCGGAGGAGACCATGGAAGCCCGACCACCGAATCCCTCTAAGGAAGAGGAGATAAGAGTAGGGGCTGAAGGGACAGAAGGAGGTATCGGTCCTCCAGCCGTAGCAGTAACCCTGCCCGAAGACTCCAACTCCAAACTCTGGGGTAGAGTCGAAGGAGGAACAGTAACGGGGTGTGGACCCACAGTCGTCTGCTGAGACGGACTGTGTAGCATTTGGGCTAGTACCTGTGACTTGAGCAATCTACTGACCACTCTCTCTAGGTCATGATCTGACAACCTGGATGACCTTGAAGATTGGCTCCGATGGCTCCGCTCCGATAGAAGAGGCGGCCGAGCCGAAAGTATCGGCTCCAAGGAAGGAGACCTCGACCTCTTCCTGGAATGGGCCACGGAGCCGATACTACTGATCCTGTCGGCACCGATTTCCGGAGCCGGCAGAACGTCGGTGTATCGGCTCCAGCCGGAGCCGATACAGCTACCAAGGTAACGGTGTCGAGCCGATCGGAGCCGACACCGATGCCTGTGCCACATGGGTGTCGGAGCCGATCGGAGCCGACACCGATGCCGTGCCATGTGGGTGTCGGAGCCGATCGGAGCCGACACCACAGTGGTCAGCAGATTCGCACCGATAGCCATCGGCCGAAGCTTTGTGGATCAGAATCGGCTCCAGCGAGCGATCTCGACTCTACGAAGTCGGAGCCGAGGCCGCAGGCTTAGAAACAGAAGCCTGGGCCTTGGCAGTTTTGTTGATTTTGTGGGCCGACTTAGCCGGAGAGCCCTCCGGCTTAAGAAGACCCCTGAGAATCAACTTATTGCGTCTCTCCTGCAGGACTCTCTGGCTGAAGGAGTGACAAATAGCACAGGAGTCCTGCAGGTGAAGAGGGCCCAAACAGTACAGGCAAGAAGTGTGACCGTCTGTCAGAGACATCTTCTGACAGCACGAGTCACACTTCTTAAAACCTGAAACCCTCTCCTTAGACATGGTGCCTAAACACAACAGACACACACACCAGTCAAATTAAATTAAATTAATACCAAGAGGTATTTAGTAAAAAACACCAACACACACACCCTAACAGGGGGGGGATGGGATAGGGAAAATTGACTGACTAAAAATTAAAAGAGACAGGGGTTTCTGTCAGAAAAGGTTAAATTAAAGATTAAACTATCAAAAAATTAGTTTAAACTCAAAAAAGGGGCTTAATATCACAAAAGTGAACAACTTACCAGGAGCTGGTAAAGAGAAGACCTCCCAAGCGAAGCGGCAAACGAGATCTGGGTACTTCCTGCCTTGCATCATGGGATATGGGGCTGCCTCGAGCTGGTAAAAGGAGTTCTCGAGCTAAAGCAAGTGCCGAGTCGGAGCCGAGGGATCGGCTCCGAACCCATCAAGCAAGAATGAAGGCGAGATTGACAACTTAACATCTATATATTTACACACTTATTGCTGTACCTTTGGGTTTGAACTGAGATTTTTCCCATTTTGCTGGGGATTAATGTGATCAATAATATGTAATATTATTACATTTATTTTTGTCATTATTTTCTGTTTTACAGAAATGTTTATACTAAACAAAAAAATTTTTTTTCTTTTTTTGGTCACATATCTCTTTAAATTATTCAGTATATAAGGAACATCAGTATGCATCATTTTAACTTTTTCTTTCTGCACTGAAGAAGGCCATTACATTGGCCGAAACCGGTTTGCAGTTTCTCTGTTTTTTTATTTCGTTTTTCAACATGCCACAATAAAGTAGTTTTTTGCTTGCCTAAACCTTTGTGCTGGCTCGTTTTGTGCGTTTTGACATTTTGGTTTGAGCCTTGCACTGGATCCACCTTGCGTGTCTTTTTTGGTTTGCTATATTATCTGCCATGCCGCCAGGTTTAAGGTTTTGAGCTGGCTGTGCAGTATCTGACTGTCTTGTTGGGTCAATAAGTGAGGCATTTGAGGTAATGTCCAGGCTGGGCTGTGAGACAAGCTCTTTAGGATTGGGTACCACTGCTGGCGGGGCCAGTCTGGGGCAATCAGTATCATTTTAGGTTTCTCTTGTCTGACCTTGAGGAGTACTTTGGGTAGGAGAGGCAGAGGAGGAAAGGCATATACTGTTAGATTTTTCCAACAGAAAGAGTGCATCCACTTTCCATACTTGCTTGTGATAAGTCCTTGTGCAAAATCTTTGTAGTTGGTATTTGTGAGGGGAGGCAAACAGGTCTATGTCCGGACATCTCCAGGTCCTTGTTATCATGCTGAAGACTTGTGGATCCAATTTCCACTCGTGGGGATCCATGAGATTTCTGCTTAGTCCATCTTCCTGAGTATTTTTCCTTCCTGGCAGGAATTGCGCTTGCAGATGTACTTGGTAAGTCAATGCTGTGTGCCACAGGTTCATGGCTAGCCTGCAGAGGGGGTAGGAATGTGTGCCTCCCTGCTTGTTTATGTACCACATGACTGTAGTATTGTCTGTCCTTATTAGTAGTTGTCCTGGTTGAAGTAGATCCTTGAAGGCTGTTAGGGCATTCTGAACAGCTAGCATCTCTTTTTGATTGATATGTAGATGCATTTGACTTGCGGGCCATGTGCCCTGAATACATTTTCCTGCCATATGGGCCCCCCCAGGCGTAATCTGATGCATCTGTTTTCAAAGTCTGCCTGGCTGTGGGTAAGGTGAATGGCTGTCCTGTGTTGCAGTGACAGGCTTTTGCTCACCATCGAAACTCCTGTTGCAGGCAGGGAATGAGGGTAATTACTGTTTCCAGGCTGTGGCAATGTTGAGTCCAAACACTTTTTAGGTACCATTGAAGTTTCCTCATATGCAGTCTTGCATATGGAATTAGCAGAATGCAGGATGCCATGAAACCCAAGGCCTGCAGAATTTTTCTTGCAGATAACTGGGTCTTTGTTGTCAACATTTTGAAATAAGTAGTCAGCTGTCTGTGTTTGTCTGGCGTGAGACAAGCCATCTGGGCAGTTGTATTTAAGCTTGCACCCAGGAATTTTATCTCTTGAGAGGATACAAGTTTTGATTTCTTCTCGTTTACTGTGTACCCTAGACTTGCCAGTAATATTTTTACAAACGCCAGATGCTGAAGTAGAATGTCCTTGTTCTCCGCTTGAATAAGGCAGTCGTCCAAGTAAGGATATATCTGTATTCCTCTTTGTCTGCAAAATGCAATTACTGCTGCCAGGCACTTTGTAAAGACCCTGGGTGCAGCAGATAAGCCAAAGGGCAGTGCAGAGAATTGGTAGTGCATTGAGCCAGCTTTGAATCTGAGGTATCTTCTGCACGTTTGTCTGATGGGGCATGCAGGTATGCCTCTTTTAGATCTAAAGTCACAAGCCAAGACTTCTTGCCCAACATGGGCAGAAGCTGCTGTAGAGTCAACATCTTGAATTTTGGAATATCCAGATATGTGTTTAGAATAGATAGGTCCAGTATAGGTCTCCAGGCTTTGTCTTTTCTGGGTACCAAGAACAGCCTTGAATAGAATCCTTGACCCTGCTCTTGTCTTGGTACTTGTTGAATGGCCCTCATGTCCATGAAGGATGAAACTTGTTTTTGTGCCTCTGCCCATTGATTGTGTGGCAGGTCTGGCATACCGTTTTGCCTTGGCAGGGTGTGAAAGTGGGACCTGTCGTCTATAACTATATTTAGAACCCATTTGTCCTGGGTGATCATGTGCCAATTTTGTGAAAAAAGTGCTAATTTTCCTCCCAAAGGGGCTGCCAAAAGAGAAGTGCTTGGTGCTGGAAGTGGGAAGCCATTGAGACTGTTTTCTGTATGGCTGTGATTTTTCCTCTCTGCTTTTGGAGGTAGAAGCACCCCATTGTTTAGGCCTGTATGAGCCTTGGGGCTGTGATCTGCCTCTGGGGCATCTGTATCTGCCCTTTTGTGGTCTATCGGACACTGGAAAGGACCAATTTTTTGTAGACCAGTTCCTGCTAAATCTGGGAGGCTGTACCTGCAAGAAATCCTTGACTGTTTGCATAGAATTAGCTTTGTCCTCCATTTTCTTCAACACCTCTTCTGCTTTAGCACCAAACAAAGTATCATGTTGTAAAGGAGCCTCTAATAGTTTTGCTTTAACATGATCCGGCAAATTCTGTTCTTTTAACCAAGCATGCCTCCTAATGACAGAACCTGTAACAGCGGCCCTGCAGGAGGTCTCAAGAGAATCAAAGCCACATTGCAAAGTATGCTTTCCAACTTGTTCAGCTGCATGCAATAAATCCTGCATTTCTTTATTGTCTGCACATTCTGTACTTGCTGGCATTTTCTGTTTAAGCAAAGACACAAGATACTGCTGATACTTAAGCATATGAAATTGGCAATTTAAGGCTCTTACAGCCAAGGTAGCAGAGGTATAAATCTTTTTGCCCCATCTGTCTAGGGCTCTAAAATCCCTATCAGAGGGGATAGGGTTTTTTGCAGTAGAAGCCTTGACCCCTTTGGGACCCTGAGAGATGGTTTCAGGGTCTGCTGCAGGGTTCTTATAGAGAAATGTATGTGAATCAGGAACCCTGTAGTATCTGTCTGGCTTAACCAGAGTTGGTGGTAGAGAGTCTGGTGAAAAACTAGACTCTGAAAATACATCGTCTACAATGTCTAAAACAGGTGGAATAGCCAGGGGCCTGTGCTGGGGCAATAAAAGGAAATCTCTGAGCCTTTTCTTGGATTCTGAGTAGTCTTGGCTCTACCAGTGAAAATGCTTCCTCATAGTATGCAGTGTTTCCCCAAAAGAATAATCCTCAGGAGGAGAGGCTGAAGGAATACATTCTTCAGCATCAGAATCCTCATAGGAAGGAATAGAGTAATCCTGTTCAGAGGAGGAATCAGAGGAAATGGAAACCTGGTCTGAAGATTCAAATTCTAACTCTTTCCTAGGCCTTTTATCAGAAGGGGGAAGGCATTGAGGCCTGTCCAGGTGAATGCTGCACTTGTTTCTTTGTCTTTAGAGCTGCTTTAGTCTTTGCCTTTACAGCTGAAGTAGGTTTTACATATAACTGTGTAGGCCTGAAAACACCCTCAGAAGCCGATGCCTGCTCAGCGGCTCCAGACCCATCTGAGGGAATGATTTCCGAGTGTCCAATACCTTGAGTTTCCAGAGGCCCAGTCGACTCCACGTGGGAGTCGGAAGTGGCCTGTGGCTCTGAGGTAGCGGGCGTCAGGGGCTGAGAAAGCACCTCACTGAGAACCGGCGACAGGCCTAGAAGAAGCCTCGTCGGTTTTGGATCTCGGATGCCTGTCCTTTAATTTTTCTTTTCGTTTTTTGTAAATTCTGGTAGTCGGCTGATCCGACGGCATTATATAATTAAATCTTCTGCCAAAGTAATAAAATGCAAAATCGTACCGACGCTTAATAGTACGTTGGTTAAATCTGGCACAAAACAGTCAACTAGCAACGTTATGGTCAGGGCCTAGGCAAGGAATACAGGAAGAATGAAAATCCTTATGAGGTATTTGCTTCCCACAAGAAATACAGTTATTAACTTTTTCTGACATTGGTCTGGAGCAAGAAAAAAGTTTCCCCAATGGGGTACTTAGCTTTAATGAAGACTTCGGATCTGAAATTTGAATTTGAAAACTTCAGGAGTCGGCCGACCGGCGCTTGCGAACTGCTTTTGCTTCGGGCACTGCGTGGCAAGAAAGACTGAAGAAAATGGCATCGGCTGCATCTTTTATACCCCTGGCGCACAGACGTCAGGGAAGAGGCAACAGCAACCAACGCCAGACCTAGACTTTGGAACTTGGGCCGACTGCGGGTAGCCTGCCTGCAGGATAACCCAATTGTAAGGACTGCAACAGTGAAACACGATGAACATCCTTTTGTGATGAGGTGTGCCACATAGAAGGATTTCCTGACTACTGTGGCGATGTGATTATCAAAGGAGAGACTACTGTCTACCTGTGTCCCAAGGTCTCTTATCACACTTTCGGTGTTAAGTATACTACTGCCTATGTTGTAGTTCATGGGTACAGAGTTTTTACCAAAGGTGATGACAATGCACTTTTTGGCACTGAGCTTGGGGCCATGGCTTTGACACCAGGCATCTGTCTCAGTGAGGCCCTTTTGTATGATGTCCACATCATTAGGAGTTTCAATTATGGCTCCTAGTTTGCAGTCATCTGTGAACTTCGTTAGCCAAAGACCTTCTGTGTTTGGTATCTACTTCTCTGAAGTACAGGCTAACAGGAGAGGACCCAGGACTGAACCCTGTGGTACTCCACTTGTCACTGGTTTGAAGTCAGATTTGGAGTCTGATATTTTCACCGTGTAGGTTTTGTCAGTGAGCCAGTTGGCAACCCATCTTGTGACATAGGGATTTATACCTAGCTTAGTGAGTTTATCTATAATTCCAGAGTGGGGGATGGTGTCCAAAGCCTTGGCAAGATCTAGATAGACTGTGTGAACCACCTTACCCTTGTCTACGGCTTTGGTGACTGTTTCAAAGAAGTCTATCAGGTTTAGGAGACATGATCTGCCTTTTACAAACCCAAACTGGGTGGGGTCCAGAGTTTGGAGATTACCAATGTCTTTGTTTATAAGTTCCATGATGATACGTTCCATGGCCTTGCAAACCAGGCTCATCAGGCTACTGGGGGGTAGTTCCCGGGGTCCTTGGTGGCTCCCCCCTTGTGGAGTGTGATAACAGTCACTGTGCACCATTCAGCAGGCACAAAGCCTGAGGTGAGGCTATGATTGAACATGGTACTTAGGTGGAGTGCCAGTTTGTTCTGTACTTTGTGTAGAACGCAGCCTGGGATGTTGTCTGGTCCCATGGATGCTGTGTTCCTGGCTTTGGAGAGTGTGGTTTTTACCTATGCAGCCATGATTACAGGAACTTTGCATTCTTCCGGTATAGAGATGGGCTCTATAATGGGTGAGAGGGAGGTAAAGTTAGCACTGAACCTATCTGCCAGGATGTTGGCAATATCAGTTGGGTCTGTATATTTAGTGCCATTGTGCTGTAACTCAGAGCAGATCTAAGTGTTGCCACTGAGATTCTTGACATAGCTATAGAATGCTTTGTGGTTGTCTTCATAATCAGTGGCGATTTTGTTTTCATAACTAACTTTGGAGGATTTCATCAGGGATCGCAGCTTCTTACTGAGGCTGACCAGGGAGTTCCTACACTCATGGGATTTTACTCTCTTTTGCAGCAGTTTCTTCCTTCTGTTGTACAGTTTTTGTTTATGGCAGGGGACCACCAGATTGGATTCCTTTTTTTGGAGGATAACGTCTTGGTTCTGTTTGGGATAGCACGATCCATGCACTCATGTAAGTGCTTATAAAGTGCAACTGTATAGGATTCAGTAGTTGTAACTGTATTGTCCATCTGCATGGGTGTCATGAAGTTCACCACTTCTGTCTTAAGAAGCATGAAGTTGGCTTTGGAGAAATTTTTTATCATGGTTTACTTAATGGGGGGTGGGGGTGGGGGCAGAATGTGGATATCTAGGGTACTTAGCTTACAGTCTGATTGGACCAATAAGGCGTTGACTTCAGGTGTGGAACACCAGTCACTCCGGACAAACCAAACCCCGTAACCAACACAAATAACACCAAAGTGAGCTAAATGCTACTCATTGCCAGAAGTCTCAGCCTCCAAATGCACACACTCCAGGCACTTCTCAGTATGGAGAATATTTATATCTGTGCAGTAACAAAAACCTAGTTCAAGGCTCCAGAGAGCACACCAGCACTACCAGGATACTACTCATTCCATACCTTCCAGCATCAGAACCTGGATCATAGCACATAGGGCGGGGATGTATCCATATTCATCAAGGATACCTACACCTCTCTCTACATCCTCTCTACAGGATATGTACCCATAGAATATTGCACAGCAACGTTCTTCCCACTCCACAGGGGTGGGGCCACAACAGACCCTGCTCTATGAGCCTGACAAGTCTGATCTGCAAGGCAATGGAGCCAATCATAATGGAAGTCAACAATAAAGACATTTGGAACCTTCACACAGTTGAGCACACCCAGTTTGGCTTCGTCAAATGCAGATCATGCCTCCTGAACTGGGTGGATTTCTTTGAGACAGTTACCCAGGCTACAGATGATTGAAAGGAGCTCCACACAGCCTACCTATACCTCGCTAAGGCCTTTAACACCATTCCCCAGTCAGGTATAACAGATGAACTCACCAACCTGGGCATAAATCCATACATCACAAGATGGATTTGCAAACTTGCTCTCAGATAGAGCCCACAAATTAAGAGTTGCTGGCTACATGTCAGACTCTAAACCGGTAACAACTGGTGTCCCACAGGGTTCAGTCCTGAGGCCCCTCCTGTTTGGTATATACTTCTCAGAAGTACATGCCTACACAGGAGGGTTGTGTTTGACTAAGTTTGCTGGGAACTGCAAACTGTTTGCCATAATAGATTCCCCGGATGACACAAATATTCTCCAGAAGGGACTCTATGAGACAGATGTGTGGTGTCAGAATCATGGCCTCAAGCACAATGCAAAATAATGCATAGTAATGCCCTTTGGGGAAAACAAAGTACCCACAAACTACCACATAGGTGTTACCCCCTAAAAACTGACAAGGTAATAAGGGATCTGGGGACACAACTAGATAGTCATCTTTCCTTTGACAACCATGTTGCCAAAGTGATTAGGAAATCCTATATGGCCCACCTAATCAACAAAGGGTTTGCATCAGGCTCAAAAGAGGTAGTGGTGGCCCTATACTGTTAAGTCATCAGGCCCATCATAGAGTACAATGCACCATTTTGGATGTACTCGACTAGGCATATCCAGCAGCTGGAGAGACCACAGAGGTACCTAACCAAGAGGATACTGGCCTCAAACAGTTGTGTTATGCAACACAACTGGAAAAACTAAATCTATTCTCTGTTGCGTACCACCTACTCAGAGGCCAACTCTGCCAAACATACAAAGCCATGTCCAACACATAACTGTTGAACATGCTCCATCTAAGGAAAACAAAACTGAGTCGCACTACACACTCCAGGGATATGAACCTCATCACAACAATGAATACAGCATGCTGGTGGGATAGAGTACCATCCCAGAGACTTGCCTTACTGTGGAACAGAGTCCCAATGTACATCAGACAGAGCCCCTCACTGACAATCTTCAATAGGAACCTTGATGAGTGGATAGGAAACATACAATTCACGCCAGGGATCACATCAGCAGCCCCACTAGAAAAGGGCTTAGGGTACTAACTATTAGAACTAGGGCTTAGGAGACTACCTAATGGGATGGTGAAATTGCCTAGGCTAATATATGCCTTCGTGAAGATAGTCTACTACATACCTATGAACCTATGTGACAGGTACATGTCCACAGATAGTAGATGTGTACTTCATTGTACAGTCATGTTGTACAGCAGGCACATGCACCACATACACTGTAATGCTTACAGATACTGGTGGCTATTATGGACAGTGGGTGAGATGTGCACCTCATGTCTTTTGTGCCATTGTGATGTGTGCTGGGTGGGACAGTTCTGGATGGCTCCCTATCATGGTCACCCTCTTACACACATCTCTGTCCATCCATCTTTGGCTTATTATACTGTGTTCCCCCTACATATATAGGTACATAGATATGTAATAGGCTATCTGCCTGAAGGCATATATTAGTATGGCCAGAGTGTGCAGCTATCACTACACCTGGGGTTAGTTCCCTATGCCTCTGTGTAGTAGAGCTGATGAAGTGATCCATGGTGTGACAATTCAGTTTCACATACACTCATCAAGGCTCCTCTGGAAGTGTGTCAGTGAGGGACTCTGCTTAATGTAGGTTGGGAGCCTGTTCCAAAGCAAGGGAAGTCTGTGAGTTAGTAATGTACCCCTCCAACATGTTCTATTTATTGTTGTGATGATTATATCCCTAGAGCATGTGGCACAGTGAGCTTGGGTTTACTTCAGATAGAGCATGTACATCAGTTCTGCATTGGACATGGACCTGTCTCTGTTGTGCAGAGATCGCCTGAGCAGACGATATGCAACAGAGTACAGATTGAGTTACTTCTGTCTTGTTGCATGGGGCAACTGTTTGAGGCCAGTAATCCTCTTGAGTACTTCAGTGGTCTTTCCAGCTGCTGAAGGTGCCTCGTCAGATTCATCACAAGTGTGTCGTGGTACTCTCTGATGGGTCTGATGATAGATGAGTAGAGGGAACCTCCTTTGAACTACATGCAAAGACTTTGGCAATTTGTGGGAACACACAGCATGATTTTCTAACCACTTTGTGAATGTGTTTCTGAAAGTAGAGATGACTATCCATGTGTCCATAGAGCCCTTATTATTGCCTCCATATTTAGGGAGTTGGCACCTATGTGGTATTTGTATGACTGTAGCTCGAGGCCATAATTTTGACACCACATCTGTCTGACTGAGACCCTTTTTAAGGATGTCTCTGTTGTCCCAAACATCGATTATGACAACCGTTTTGCAGTCATCCACAAACTTTGATAACCATAGCCTTAGTGTGTTTGACTGTACTTCTGAATAGTATACACCAGATAGGAAGGGGTCCTAGGACTGAGCCATGGGGGACAGCAGTGGTTACCAGCTTACAGTCCAACATGGAGACCACAATTCTTACCTTGTGGGATCTATCTGTGCCCCAGTTGGCAATCCAACAGATGACATACGTGTTTATGCACAGGTTGTTGATTTTGGGGATACATGCGTGTGGGATGTTGGAAAAGGGCTTTTTAATGTCTATGTAGGCCGTGTGGAGCTAATTTCATTGATGTATGTCCTGGGTAACTGCATTGAAAACTGTCTAGCAGGTTTAGGGACCATGATCTGCCCCTGACCAAACCAAAATGGGTAGGGTTGGATGTTTGTAGGCTCCCAATAGCTCTGTTTATGAGTTCCATAATGATGGACTCCATGGCCTTGCAGATCAGGCTTATAAGACAACAGTTCCCATGGTCTGTTGTGTACCAACATTTGTGGAGTGTGCCAAACATTGCTGTAACCCATTCAACAGTTTCATATCCTGTACAGAGGGCGAGTCTCAACAGACTGTTCAGGTGCAGGGTCTGTTTGTTTTGGAGTTCACATATGACACAGCCAGGGACACCAAGTCATCCCATAGACGCTGTGTTTTTAGGTTTGGATAGAGCTGTTTAACCATTGTATATGTGATTTCTGGGTTTTCACAATCTCCAGGTATGGTAATGGGCCCTTTTGTCAGTGAGAGGGGGGTAAATATGTATGAACCTGTCTGACAAGATGTTGGCAATATCAGTTGTGTATATGTATTCGTTTAAACTTTGCACGAACTCAGAACATATATGAGTTTACATTGATATTTATGACATAGCTAAAGAAAGCTTCATGGTTCTCTATGGAATCTTTGGCAATATTTTGGCAGAACTTGGCTTGAATAATGTTAGGAGTGCTCATTGTTTCTAAATGATACTGATCAGAGATTTATTGATCTTCTTTGTATTTTAACTTTCTTTAAACAGCTTAAGTACTTGTATTACATAGTTTGATTATGACTGGGGTCCAATATATTATATGAGTATGTTTTCATATCACTGTGTGTGCAAGGCAGGGTTGGTGAATAGTGACGTGTGTCTGGAGTAAGAACTGCAACTGCCAGATATGTGTGGCCCACTGCTGTACTCAGACATGGCCTAAGTGTGTGAGCATGCCCAGTATGACCTTTCAGTATGTTGCTGACTGAAAGTTGCTAAATTTGTTCAAGTATGTGAGCATGTCCACTATGGGCATATATACTATATGTGTGTGAAAAATCAAGTTTTTTTTTTACTTCAGGGCTCACCTTTGTGTTGTACATTGACAGGAAGCACGCTATGCCTGCAGGGCTTCCATGAGTCAATTTGCATAGACTTATCAACATTTCTACATACAGGGGGGCCAGCTACTATTTCTACATTTCTACCCGGGTGGGGGGCACACCTGATCGTTACTGTGGGTGTACATAGGATGAGGGGTACACCTAACACTTATACACATTTGCTAGGCCTGCACTGCTATGTCAGGTACTCCATTTCAGTCTGTACTGTTGCCTATCGTACTGGCTTGAGGCATACCACTATACTACAGACCTTAGCTTCCAATTATACGCATATTAGTTTGTGACTTCATAGCCTACCCAACCCACATCACATTGCCTGGCCTGCTATCTGTCTGCATAGGCCTGGAGGGAGGTTACCCATATGCCTCTTCAGAGAGCATGATACAGCATTTGTTTGTGTTTGTCTACAATTGTCCTGCTGGCTGTGACTGTTACGTATGTGACCCCCCCCAACTGGCATGTGTGAGTGATTTAAGTTGTGTCTGTACCAGTGAAATGCTGTCTTTGCTTAGTGGTTCAGTACTGTGACTATAGTGCACAGTATCCTGAGTTCGAGCCCTGTCACTGCTTTTTATTTTCCTGCTGGGCAGACCTGACTGGTTAAGGAACAGTAAAGCAGGTGTGAGCGTGTTTACCTGACTTTGTTCAACTTTGCCCAACGTTGCTCAACATTGCTCGACTTGTTTGACATTGCGCTAGTTAGCGGGGTGTGCAGCTATGCACAAAGACATTGCGCTGGTTAGCTCGGTGCGCAGCTACGCGCAATTGTATTTAAATATGCTCAATACTGGTAAAATGTGCTTAGCAGTGCTTTATATTGCTTAAAATAGGGCATTCATGCCTCAGGTGGTGCTGCAAGGCTGCCTATGTCGGATGCACATAGTACACTCTCTCTACATGTTTGAAAACAGGTAGTGTCAAGTTAGGCATCCCTTTTACTGTATGTGCGAGTCAGAGAGAGGTGTCATTTCCACAGTTCCTACTGAGTCAGTGTATGTGCTATGCGTTGCCTCTTTGCCAAGGCCAGGGCATCTGGGCATGCCTTCTTCTGCCTACTGGGGCAGGCTCAGGTTGTTCCTCCTCCAAGTTATGCTGCGCCTGTGCAGGCCTTGGCAATGGTGGGGGGCTGTTTGGCCCTGCCCCATGCTGTTCCTGCTGCAGCTGTTTCCGCAGGATCATATTGTGTAGCATGGCACACACCATAACAATTTGGGTACATGTAGTTGGTAAGTACTGCAAGGCTCCACCAGATGTGTCCCTGCACCAGAACTGTGACTTGAGCATCCCAAACACATGCTCAATTATGTTTCTTGTTTGTGCGTGTGCCTCATTATGGAGTTCTTGTTCAGGTGTGTGTGCATTTCTGATGGGTGTCATCAGCCACGGCTCCAGTGTGTATCCAGCATCCCCCACTAGGTGACCATTAGGGATGTCCCCATAGGCAAATCTCTGGTACAGCTGCGTCAGACGCCAGATGTGGGAATCGTGACAGCTTCCAGGGCAGCCAGCACAAACATTCATTATTATGCCCTGGGCATCGCACACAACCTGGCAGTTGATGGAGGGGGAAGCCCTTGCGGTTGATGTAGACCCTACCCCGCTCACCGGGTGGTGCTTTGATGCGTATGTGCGTGCAGTCTATTGCACGCACTAACTCAGGGTACTCTGCTATTTGGTGGGAAAGACGCATATTGCTGGCCAATGCCTCATGGGAATTGGGGAAATATACATGGTCACTGACATGGCATCCAGTAACTGGTGGAGTACCCTGGATGCTGATGCCTGTGAAGTCCCCATCATATCACCAGTTGGTCTTTGGAAGGTACCTGTAGCTAGTATTCTTAGACCAACACATACATCGGTATCCACTGGGATGGGTTCCCCTCTGTTATTTCTGTGTGTGAGGCGTGGCCTGCACAGCTCAACAATTTGCTGTAGGAGGTCTCTGTCCACCCTATAGCGCTCCACTAGCTCCAGCTCATGTAGCCCCTGGTAGGTTACCCTGGGTCTGTACACTCTTCTCCGTCTCCTCTCTGTGGGTTGCTCCGTAGCATTCACAACATCACCACCCTCAGCACCTTGCACATGTTGGTTTATGATAGCAACAGCGCCCCAAACATTTTGTCTGACTTAAGCTTTTTAATCTTTCCCTCTTTGTATACTGCAGTGTTGCAGAGTTCTTGAGAAAAAAAACAGGGGGGAATGCTGTTTGCAGAGTTTAAAGTGCTGGGCTGGGCTAGTCTGCTGCCTATGTAATTGGCTGATTCTGATGTATTTTACCTGGCAGCTCTGCTAGTTCTCCTTGGTTAACTTCCTACTACTTCTTTTCCTTCCTTTTGCCTTTCTGTTTCTGCCCAGGGCAGTGCTGCGCAAACGCGCATACCTGAGCGCACACGCTGTGTGCATGTTTGCAAGGAGTTTCCTATCTTTTAACAGTGTGCACCTTGGGTTTGAGGTTTTCAAATAGGACAACTGTAGGCATGCCTCTTTCAATCCTGAGCAACTCAGGGCAAACACAAGACACTGTGCTCCAGTTAGCTTACAGCCTGTCTGACACACCCCCTCATGATGTCACCTATATTCTACTCGCCTACTCCTACTCTTACACTCTTGGGGCATGCCTCACATGCTGGGGAAAATTGGGATTCACTATCTTTATCCTCATTTGCATAGGATTGCCTAGTAATGCATGGTTACATCTCTCACACTGAGCTTCCCACCCTTAGCAACCACTAGTCAGTGGCCATGTTGTCTTCAGCCTGCCATTCACCTGCATGGCAGAATAAGCTTTTTAGTGAAAATACCTATTTTTGGCTTTTTTATTTTTAATTATTTTCTTGTTTTTATAAGCGCCGCATGTTTGCGCAGTGCTGCGCTATACTTAAACATCTGAGATCGGGGGGGGCGGTTAAATTGTTATATTTTTAAACATTTTAAAATGCCAATGGCCTTATATATGGCCACTGGCATGCTTCCTCAACTGTATGCATCCTTTATTTAGAGCTTTCAAAGCTCCGTTTAGCTATTTGCAGAAATGTACTCCGTTACCAATGGAGTACATATCTGCAGCTAACACTAATCTTCCACGAACGGGTTAGTGTTTCCTTGATCGCAAATTTACCTCATTTGCATGGCTTTCACCAGCAAATGAGGTAATTTGCATACCATGACACTGTCAGTGCAAGAGTAGCTTTAGCAGCTCTCGTGCAAACCCCTGTCAGCTGTTCCTGGATCGCACGGCAGACATACTGCCAGCGTGAGCTCCTACACTCTTCTTGCACTCCGTGCAAGCTTTCGTAAATCCAGGGGTGTATCTTTGGCTACATTCAATGACAGTTTCAAATAAGCTAAAGTACTTGTTTAAATACATTTACACGGTAATTTTGTTTAGACAAGTTTATAGCAATTTGTATACTTGATTTTTCAAAATGTACTACTTCATTTTGTTACTGTCATTTTGTGGTTCCTTCTTTGAGGACTGTCATTATCATGACCATCTCAACTGTCCACATTACAGAATGGACACTGCTTTGCCAATCTTCCCATAGGTCATGAATAGCACTGCAACAATGTTCTATGCAATGAGAGAGTTTTACTACTTAATTTTAAATACTTGCAGCTGGTGATTTATCTATTGACATCAGGGTATGGTGCATAGATTCAGTCATATCTTAACTCTTGGTTTCCATATTTGAAAGAATGACTACTTAAAGAATCACAGTTACTTCTCTTTGATGTCTATGTTTTGGACTGATGTCTAAAGGTACACAGTTTGGAATATTCAAAGTATTTTAATTTAGCACATCACAGCATGTTATCTAAAAGCCAAAGCAATACATTTAAACAAAGTGTGCAGATACAGAGCAGCAGAACACATTAACACAACTTACATTCACTTATATAAAATCCTTAGAAATTTCAAAAATTTTAACTACACTAATTTAAATGTAAAAATGCTCTCTATGTTGGGTAAAGTACAGTTTTGTACCTACCATAAATGTAGATGTTCGAGTGTTCACCCTGCTGCAGTCATCACACTTGGGTTATCCTGCCGTCGGCCTGAGTTCCAAAGTCTTGGTCCGGCGTCGGTTGCTGTCGCTTCTTCCCTGACAGTGTGCCAGGGGTACGTAAGAGGCATCCAACGCCATTTACTTTTTCTTGCCCCAGATGTCAGGTGCCCCCAATAGGTAGGCTATATATATATATATATATATAGCTATATAAAAAAATACATATAAAAATAAAACAATACCTTCAGGCACAAGCAAATACACCACAGAGGTTGTATAGGATAGAATGGTATAGATAAGTCCAGCTAGTTCAGAGGGGATGGAGGGAGGGTAACCTGGTCTGCAGCAGGGTGAACACTCGAACATCTACATTTATGGTAGGTACAAAACTGTACTATGTTCATCGTGTTACCCTGCTGCAGTCATCAAATTTGGGTTGAATCCCAAAGCTAAGGATGGGTGGTGGAGTTAAACAGGGTTAGAAGAAGCTAGTAGGCCCTGCAAAACTGCAATGGCAAAACCAGCTCTAGTCTTAGAATATAGAGGTAAGTGATAGTGTTTGGTGAAGGTGTGCACTGAACTCCAAGTTGCAGCTTCCAGAATATCCTTGGTTGGCACCCCCCTGAGAAAGGCTGCTGATGTAGCTGTAGCCCTGGTGGAGTGGGACCTAATGTTAGCAGGTACCGGTTTCCCATGATGCGTGTAGCAGAAACATATGCAATGTCCTATCCATTTTGAAATGGTCTGTTTTGAGATAGCTTTTCCTTGTGATCCTGCAGCATAGGCTACAAAGAGCGGGTCAGATTTTCTAAAAGCCTTAGTTTTACCCAAGTAGTAATGTAATTGCCTGTGAATGTCCAAAGAGTGCATGAGTCTTTCTCCTTTGTTCTGGGGATTTGGGAAAAAGGTGGGCAAATTAATGGTTTGGTTTAGGGCCACACTGGATACCACCTTTGGCATAAAGGAAGGGTTAAGTTCGTAGAGAGACTCTGTCTTGATGAAAAATGAAGAAAGGCTCCACTGCCATTAGTGCCTGTAGCACTGAGACTCTTCTAGCTGAAGTTATTGCTAGTAGCAGGGCAGTTTTCCATGAAATAAATTTTAAATCAGCTGAAAAAGCTGGTTCAAAGGGCAGCAGTGTAAGCTTTTCCAGAACAAAGTTGAGATCCCAAGTAGGTGTTGGTACTCTCCTGGGTGGTCTTATGTTCTTAGCCCCTCTGAGGTAGTGTCTTAGGAGTGGATGTGAAAATAAAGGAGGATCCGTGTTGTAATGAGCTGAAATTGTTGAGGCGTGGATCTTAACAGATGAAAAGGAAAGTCCTTTGTGTAACATCTCAGTTAAGTATTGTAGAATCTGAGGAATGTTTGGATCAAGGGGATTTTGGCCTTTAGCCTGGTTCCAGGCGCAAAATCTTTTCCATTTGTCTGAATAGGTTTTCCTGGTGCTGGACTTCCTGGCCTTCAGAATGACATCCATAACAGCTTTGGATACAGGTGTTGGCTGGTTGTTTAAGTAATTTGCCATGCAGCCAGGTTTAAAGTCTTGGCTGGCTGTGTAGAATCTGATTGTCTCACTGTGTGAGCAGGTGAGGAATTTGTGGTAAAATCCATGGTGGGCCGTGGGCCATGTTCCTTAGACTTGGATACCAGTGCTGGCGTGGCCAGTCTGGTGCAATGAGCATCATTTGTGGCCTCTCTAATCTGACTTTCAGCAGTACCTTTGCTAGAAGAGGCAGTGGAGGAAAGGCATACACTGTTAATGTTTTCCAACTGAATGAGAGGGCGTCCACTTTCCAAGCTTGTGGATGGAATGTCCTTGTGCAAAATTTTTGAAGTTGGTAGTTTTGGGGGTTGGCAAACAGATCTATGTCTGGGCGTCCACATTTTTGAGTTATCATTGCAAATACTTGTGGATCTAGTTTCCACTCATGGGGATCCATGATATTTCTGCTTAGGTCGTCTGCCAATGTGTTTTTCTTTCCTGGCAGGAATTGTGCTTGTAACTGAACTTGGTAAGACAGAGCTGTGTTCCACAAGGTCACTGCTTGCCTGCATAAAGGGTAGGAATTGTGCCCCCTTGCTTGTTTATGTACCACATTACTGTGGTATTGTCCGTCTATTATTAGTTGTCCTGGGTGTAAGAGGTCCTTGAAAGCTGTTAGGGCATTCTGTACAGCTAGCATTTCTTTTTGATTGATATGCAGATGCCTTTGATCTGTAGTCCATTTGCCCTGAAGGCACTGTCCTGCCATGTGTGCTCCCCAGGCATAGTCTGATGCATCTGTTGTCATAGTTTGCCTGGCTGTGGGTAAGGTGCAAGGCTGACCCTTGTTGAGGTGACATACCTGTGCCCACCACAGAAACTCCTGTTGAAGGCAGGGAATGAGTAGTATCATTGTTTCCAAGCTGTGGCTGTGCTGAGTCCATACGCTTTTCAGGTACCATTGTAATTTCCTCATATGCAGTTTTGCAAATGGTATTAGTAGTATGCAAGATGCCATGAAACCCAAGGCCTGCAGAATTTTTCTTGCAGGGAGTTGGGTCTTTGTTGCCATTGTTTTGAAGTATTGAGTCAACTGTTGTTGCTTGTCTGGCATGAGATAAGCCATCTGGGCCGTTGTATTCAAGCTGGCACCCAGGAATGTTATGTTTTGTGAGGGCACTAGTTTTGATTTCTTTTCGTTTACTGTGTACCCTAGGCAACCTAGAAGGTGTTTGACAAATGCCAGATGCTTTAAAAGAATGTCCTTGCTTTCTGCTTGAATAAGGCAGGCGTCCAGGTATGGGTATATTTGAATTCCTCTTTGTCTGCAGTATGCAATCACTGGTGCCAGGTATTTTGTGAAGACCCTGGGCGCAGTAGATAAGCCAAAGGGCAGTGCAGAGAATTGATAATGGGTTGAACCTGCAATGAAGCGGAGGTATCTTCTGCAATTTTGTCTGATAGGGACATGCAGGTATGCCTCCTTGAGGTCCAACGTTACTAGCCAAGTATTCTTGCCCAGCATATTGTTTCAGACAAATATGACAGAAAGAGAGCGAGAGAGAGAGTGTGAATGGCACCCATGCAGAGCCCTTGGTGTTCAGAACTGAAAGATCCAGAATGGGTCTCCATGCTTTGTCTTTTCTTGGGACTAGAAAGAGTCTTGAGTAAAATCCTTGTCCTTGCTCCTGTGTAGGTACCTGTTGAATGGCTCTCATGTCCATGAGAGCTGTAATTTGTTTTTGTGCCTCTGCCCATTGATTTGGTGGCAGGTTTGGCATTCATTTTATCCTTGGCAAGGTATGAAAGTGGAATCTGTATCCTTGTGAGACAATGTTTAGGACCTATTTGTCTTTTGTGATGATGTGCCAGTTGTCTGCAAAAAGTGCTAATTTTCCTCCCAAGGGAGCTGCCAAGAGAGGTTTGCTTGGTAGTTTGAGGACTGAGTCATTGTGTTTGTCTTCTGCTAGCTTGGGGCCTGTCTTCTCCTTTCTTTGTAGCCGTACCCCATTGGCGAGGTTTGTAAGGGCCTTGTGACTGACCTCTGCCCCTTGGGCATCTGTATTTGCCCCTCTGTGATCTGTCCAAAGCTGGAAAGGACCAGTTTTTTGTTGGCCAATTTCTGCTGAAACGAGGAGGTTGTACCTGTAAAAAAATCCTTGACCGTCTGCATAGACTTTGCCTTCTCCTCCATTTTCTTTAAAACCTGTTCTGCTTTGACACCAAACAATACATCCTGCTGTAAAGGTGCATCCAATAATTTTGCTTTAACATGATCAAGTAGGGTTTGTTCTTTTAACCAAGCATGTCTATGTATAACAGAGCCAGTAACAGCTGCTCTACAGGAAAATTCCAATGAATCAAATCCACATTGTAAAGTATGTTTGCCCACCTGTTCAGCTGCATGCAACAGATCCTGCATTTCCTTGAATTTAGACTGTTCAGAATGTGTGCTCATTTTTTGTTTTAATTGAGACATTAGGAATTGCTGATATTTCAGCATGTGAAACTGACAATTTAATGCTCTCATAGCCAGAGTAGCATCTATCTAGGGCTCTGGAATCCCTTTCAGAGGGTACAGGATTTTTAGCCATAGAAGATTTAGCCCCTTTGGGACCCTGGGAAATTGTTTCTGGGTCAGCCACAGGGCTTTTATAAAGGAATTTGTGCGAGTCAGGTGCTCTGTAGTACCTGTCTGGTTTGGGTGGAGCAGGAGGTAGAGAGTCTGGATTTAGACTAGACTCCAAGTAAACATCATCCACAATGTCTAAAACTGGAGGGATAGCAAGTGGTCTGTGCTGGGGTAGTAAAAGGAACTCTCGGAGCCTTTTCTCAGAATCAGAGTAGTCCTGGCCTTCCCCAGTGGAAATGTTCCCTCATGGTATGTAAAGTTTCCCCAAAGGAGTAGTCTTATATCTGGAGGGGGATGGGAACCCCTGATTAGGGTAATCAAATCTTCAGCCATCTTAAGCATCTATTTCTTAGGCAAGGGGCCTTGAACTGTAGACTGATGTACAGTCTTTTTTGGCTTTAATAGAGTTTTAAGCTTAGCATAAGATTTAATGGTGAGTGTAGACAGTCTGAAGACACCTTCTGCAACCAAAGGTGTTTCTACTGCACCGGGATCTCCTTCTGCTCTGGTGTCGGAAGGGCCTAAAGAAGATGGCTGCGATGGCCTAGTACACTACGCTTGAGAATCCGCAGCTGTCTGGGGTTCCAATTCTGCGGTCGTCAGGGGCTGCGTAGGTGCCTCACTGAAAATCAGAGAACCGGCAACAGGCCCAGCAGAGGCCTCAGAATCTGGCTTGTTCCTAGGCTGCCTGTCCTTATCCTTGCGTTTTTTTATGCATGTCGGTCGTCGGCTGCTCCGACGGCATGATATAATTAAATTTCCTACCAAAGTAATGTCATGCGAAGTCAAAACAGCGTTTGATAGTTCGTTTATTAAACCTAGCACAAAACCAACAACCTGTGACGTTGTGGTCTGGGCCTAGGCAAGGAATACAATAAGAATGGAAGTCCTTATGGAGGTATTTGCTTCCCACAAGAAATGCAATTGTTAACTTTTTGACATCGGACTGAGGCAAGAAAATGTTCCACAATGGGGTACTTCGCTTTATTGAAGACTTCGGACTGAAATTTGATTCGAAAATCTCAGGTGTCGGCTGACCGGCACTTGCGAACTGCTTCTGCTTCGGGCACCGCACGGCAAGAAAGACTGAAGAAAATGGCGTTGGATGCCTCTTATATACCCCTGGCGCACTGACATCAGGGAAGAAGCGGCAGCAACAGATGCCAGACCAAGACTTTGGAACTCAGGCCGACTGCGGGACCGCCTAACCCAAGTGTGATGACTGCAGCAGGGTAACATGATGAACATCGTGCAGTTGTTTGAGAACATACACCATAAACGAACACTCACAAAAGGATCCAGGAGGATCTCTGTTGCAACAGTATTCATGACTTATGGAAATTATCAGTTGTACATCTACCCAGCCAACCTGACTCCCACAACTCTAAGGATGTATAAAAATGGGCTTGTTCCCCCTCAATATAGAGACGTATGCCTATGTTCAAGAGAAAAGAAGTGGTCAGCCTAAACCATCTTTGGTTCTGTTTTACAAGTAAAAAATGAAAAACATGTCCTGTTAAGGGCCATTTCATCTGCTCTTTTAGAATAATAGTGGAGAGTTCCAAATGCAGTTATTGGCCAAGCACCTGATGTAGTATACAGCAGCAAAAGCAGTGGGTGTGAAATCACACTTCAATTTCCCCCAGTCTGAGACATGTCAAACCATATATCCTCAAGAAAACCATACATACTGGAGGCAGGCAGTAGGCTATTAGAATTGCAACAGTGATCCTACTCAAGCATAGTTATGGTGAGTGCATGCACTACGTTCATTCTGTGGAATACTTCTGCAGTATTATTTACATGGTGTGGGAAGATTACTAAAGCAATATCTGTTTTTGAGGTGGACAATCATGACTTTGGCAATACTCAAAGAAGGCACTGCAAAATGTCAGTAACAAAACCTGCCAGGTTCTCAGACCATCCACATTATAGTATTTTAAGACTGTGCTAACGGAAGACAAAATGTCTGCCTCACAAATCATGAACAGTGACATTTTTGCTCTGGTGGAATGTGCCATATTTTGTACTTGCAAAGTTTTTTCCACTTTTTATAAAGAAAGGGATACAGTTAGCAGACATTTGGACAGCGTTTATTCTGTCAATGGCATGTTATGTTTCCCTGGTACAAAGGACAAATAGTTCTGCTGTCAACCTTATCTCCCTGGTCTTGCCCTGGTAATATCAAAGTTACATGTGGACATCCAGTAGGTGTACAATCTTCCTTTTGCTTTGTAGTCTAGGGAAGAAACAATATTTGGAAGTTTGGTTGAAGAAAAACTCCAGAACTACCTCTTAAATCAAACAGGTTATTTCAAATACCCTTCCTCTCTGTGGAACACTACAAAAACTGCTTCTTGCACATAAGAACCAGCAATCTGATAATTCTTCTTGCTGGAATAATGGTCAATAGCAGTGTCATCTTTCAAGACAGATGTTTTAGTGGCTCAGAGGCTACTGGCTCAAAAGGATCTATGGTCAACTTCTCTAGGGTGAAGCTGTGGTTCCATGGAGGAAGGACAGCCTTTCTCAGTAGATAAAGATGGTGGACCCTTTCAAAAACTGCTTTATTAGAAAATGACTAGCTGGGCTGGATCAAGCAGGAAGTCAGGATGGAATGACTCCTCAAATCAGGGTCTGTGTGGAACAAGACAGTCCTGACACAAAAAGATCTGACAGGTAAACTACGAGCAGCAGTTCTGCTGAGATGAGCTCCCTAATAATTCGTTATGCATCATATGGAACATCTTCTAGGCTTCACCACATAAAACTTCCTTGCATTAGGTTTCCTCACCTCTTTTATAATTCTAACTGTATCCTCAGAAAACAAGAATAATTGTCAGCTCATCCAAGTTGTTAGTCTGAGATAAGTTTAGGTGCACCACAGTACCAGAGGGCTACATAAGCAGGTCTACGGTTATGGGAAGACTGTATGTGGATTTCTTCTCCAACTGCACGAATAGGGAGAAAATGTTTTGTGCTGTCTGGGCCAGAAGGTTCTCCCCCCTCTATCTCCTGTAGGACCTTTGGTAACAAAGGAGCTGAGAGTACACACAAAGGAAGGCACAATTCCATGGGAGAAAGGCGACACCAATTGCTCATGATTTTTTGAAGGGATTGTTTTGCCCCTGGAAAATGGTGGCTGCCTGAAAATGCAAACAAGTCAATGATGATAACCCCCCATGTTTAATTAGTCTTAGGTGTTGCTCTTCAGATACCACTCATTATTAGTGGTCAGGGTTTTGCTGACAGTATTCACTTTTTAAGTGAGAAATTGGGAAGTAGATTTTCTCAGTTTCACTGCACCAATAACATCTAACTCCCTAGTTTGTGCTGCTAATCTGTAGAAAAGGTATGAATAAGCATCTCTAGCTTTTTCATTTACTGGGTTACTGTTGGGCTCTCTGCCATTAAGATTAGTAGTCTGGGTTTTCAAATGGTTGAAAGACTTGAGGGTTAGGATGATAGCATTGAGGGTTAGGATGATAGCATTTCTATGATACTGATGTGGAGCTTTCTCTGAGGTGTCTGGGTCTCTATCAGTTCAGCGAACAGCATTTTCAGTGCACTTAAATTGAACATGTTCATCGAACTGTTAATACTGAGATCACAGTACAGTGAGGATTGTGAAAGTTGCTCTTTCCCCACTGTAGTGCGATCTTGTGGTTGGTATATATATATATATATATATATATATATATATATATAATTAGCAGGAGGGGGGTGAGAAGAATTTGATGAAATGCTAAGTGTCACTTCAGTGAAGTGAGATAGACTCAAGGTGTTCACTGATACTGGGCCTTCAGGATGTATGAGTACATCTCCCATGTTAATCTGTTATCAGAGTTTGGTTGTGACTAATTTACAAGACAGGTGTCCCCACACTGGAAAACTGGCCATCACCTGAGAAGCCTATCAGATGAACGTCTGAATTCATGGGAAGACTGGTATCCTTTTCTAATAGAAGAGAGTACTGTTCTCTTCAAATGTTCAAGTACCACACTGAACCTTCAGCATTTGGAGATTTACCAAGGGCAAGATGAGAATAAAAGACCACAAACACTAGCACTCTGAAAAAGTTCCTTACCATCTTGGTGGTCTTCTGCACTAACTTGATAAAAAAAAATCCCCCAGGAAGGATACCATTTCCACAGTGTCTAAAGCAACACTTAAAATAATCATGGATGTGTTTGGCATCAGATTAACTTTGGGGAAATCGAGGGAGAAGCCTAAATTCCACTGAAAGTCCACAGCAAATTTGAGCTTTTTCTACAGTTCCTCCTCATTATGTACTTGCACAAGCAGTTAGCTACATATAAAAACAGATGCAGATGTCTCTGCATCTCTGGAACCCTACCACTGGAGCCACACATTACGTTACCACCTGGGCAGCAGAACAAAGCACAAATGACAAGGGTAAATTGGCAGTAGTGCTTCCCAGCCTTAAATACAAGGAATATCCTGTGTTCCCTGCATATAGAAATATGTTCCAGGCATCTACTAGGTCCCAAGTGACCATGAACATCAGTGGTGGATTTAGGCATGGGCACAGGGGTGCGCGCCGCCCCCTTTTTAAACTTGTATAATTTTTTTTTTTGAAAATCGGAAAAAAATGTACTACTAAAACTGTACATTTTCTGATTTTCTACTTACATTTTTTTTTGTACTCTTAAAAAAGAAATGCACTATGTTCTGTTGAAAACGGAAACTTCAGGTGCATTCCTTTTTTGACATAGATAGTCACCAAACGTGCCTAATGTATCGGATATGCAATTGGAAGCTGTAGTCAGGTGATCCTCCTCCAAGTGCATCTCCCTTGTAGTTGAATTAGGCGCGTTAGTGAGAACACCCTGCGTGAGATGCTGTAAAAGTTTGACTGGTGAAATAATGCCTGATTCCGAATCGGACAAACGTGTTTTGCAGAGTGGGCAGATTAACTCTGAAAAAAATAAACTGTGTGAGCAACTCGACAAGTGATTCTGCCGTAAGGAACTTATTATTATATACTATTATTATTATATTATTATTTTTTTTTTCTCCTGAAGTACTGATCCAAGGCACCAAAGTGGTAGAACTATCTACGTTATAAATGTGTAGCATTTAGGAGCTCTGATGCAACTTTTCTGTTTATAAATTGTGATTGCTAGTTTCATCTGGAAAGCAGAATCTGCCTCTGTAAATTATCTCAAGCGCTGCCATTCTTTTGTCGTCACATGTTCATTATTTTATAGCAGATTGCCTTCTCACAAATGATGTGGTTAGCATGTTTCCCACTACAACAACTTTCACGAGATCATTGCTGTTACGATGCAACCTTGTTCCAAAACACAAAAGGGCCACACACCTCCACGGCCAGCGACCGCCTAGGGCGCCATACTGGACGGCCTCATAAAGGGCACATTTTATTTATTTAAATGTTATTATTTTTCATTTTAATCGCTTCATCTTTCAAACACACCACACCACACCAGGACTCGAGAGACAAAAGTTTGTGCTCTTCTCGGCGCACCATCTCTAAGTACATCCTGACAGTACTGTGATGTTTGCGCCCCTCCCCACTCAGTAGCAGCAGCATTGAGGAGAATTTAAATCTCGCTTTAGGCACTTAAAACTGTACATTGATTCTTATGTTACAGCCAGGGTGTCTCGGAATGTGTATTCATAACATGGTTCCCATTTATAGTACTTGCCGACTTACAGTAAGAACTAGGATGGGAAGTTACTAGCCTTTTTAAAACAAGAATTCCTAAAGAAAAACATTTATTTAAACATGGGTAAGTTACTAACTCTATGGTAGAGTTTAGAATGGATGGCGGGCGATAGATTTACCATCTGCATGCATACCTCTCAGCTGTCTGGATTTTCACAGAAATCGGAAGCTTTCTCTCATATTTTAGGACTTTCTAGTAAAATTTTTGGTTTTCTGTCAAATCATTAAGGACTGAAGTAGATCGAGGTCAATATATGATGACACTTGCGAATGCAAGCCTTATTATAATAACAGGCTTCTGTCTTTCTAAGAGCAATATATCAAAAATTATCCTCGATTTTGGGCATCTTTCTCCCATTAGTTTTGTCTTTGTTCAGATTTCTAGGGCTTAGAGGTTGAGAGGTATTGTAACAAGTACACTCGCTTATGTTATCAAGCTTTTCTGTTCTGAAAGTTTTTAAAAACTGTTCAAATGCAAACCAGGCAATCTATTGTTTTTCTTCATAGGGCATTGGACATGTCATTAAACTACCAGTGGTACTAGGATGCTTGCTCTGCTAACACATTTCCTGAAGAATGTTATTGGGAAATGTTTACTTACTGTTGTACCACACCTCAGAAGTGATGTGAATTAATTATATTACCCTACCTCTGGTTAAAAATCAATTAACATTATTAAGTAGCCTAGCATTGCTTCCTCCAAGTATTTGTGTGTGTGTGTGTGTGTGTGTGTGTGTGTGTGTGTGTGTGTGTGTGTAGTACTTATGAAATCAAATTGAGTGTCTTTCAGATGTTTGAAAAATCACAGTATATGGTTTCTGTGCAAATTGTCTCATACTTGGGCACTGGCAACTGACACACCTGCTAACCTCTTGGTTGGCTGAACAACAGCCTGGTTTGTGTACCACTGTGATGATATGGGCAAGTGCCAGCATAGCCAGCTGGGGTTTTGCAAAGAATGATACACCCTTTGAATATCAAACTGATTTATACAAGGTGCTTGTTTTACAAATGTAATAGAACTGTATATCAAACTGATTTTGTACAAATGCTTGTGCTGAAAATGTATTTGTGAGCTTTGTTTCTGTTGAAATGCATCAACAGTACACCCTGCTGAAATGAAGAGAAATGTACATGTGTTTAACTTTAAGAAAAATAAGGGAAATGTAAATGAGCTGTTGAACCATTAAAAGGTACCCCACATTGCTGAGTAGGAACAGAGATGCTGGATCTGAGGAAGAGCCTTTGTCCATTATCTCAGTGAAAAGAGGGGAGGCCCCAGCCACTGCCATAAACATTTGGATGTGTATTGTGGCCATCTGTATTAAATTCCCATCTCCGCTTCAAAGGGGAATACTGTGAGAACTTAGAGTCAGGTGAACAGATGAGGCCATTTTACCAGCCCTCTTGGTTCATAGGTGTGTACCAGGCTAATGGCCTGGGAGCTTTACAAGCCTAACCCAAAAATAATTTCATTGAAACCATGCCACCCGATGTTTGTTCAAAGTACCTCTATCCAGTAGGGCAACTGGTGTGATCCCTGGGGTGAACTTTCTGCTACCCATCCACTTGTCAAGATTTCTCTTGAAGAGGGCAAGCGAGTTGCTCTGCTTGACATGAATGGGAAGCTTATTCCAGAGTATGGGCAGTCTTTGGGAGATGAACCTGTCCCTCCAGCATGTTCTGTTGATTGTGGTAGTCAGGTTATGGTCCCTGGAGCATGTGGCATGGGGAGATTGGGATTTCTTTAGGTAGAGCATTTCAAGTAGGGCTATGTCGGACATGGCTTTGTACATCAAGCAGAGATCACCTCTGAGTGGACGATAAGAGACCGAAAACAGCTGAAGTTTCTTGAGTCTGTCCATGTAGGACATGTGTTTACGGCCTTTGATCCTTTTTTTGAAGTACTTTTGTGGTCTCTCCAGCTGTTGTAGGTGTCTGGTCAGGTATATACCAAACAGGGCATTATATTCGATGACTGGTCTAATGAGGGCTGAGTAGAGAGGGATAATGACCTCCTTCTTTATGGATGTGAACCCTTTGGTTATAAGATGTGCCACGTAGAAGGACTTTCTGACAACAGTGGCAACATGGTGGTCAAAGGTGAGGTGGCTGTCGACCTGGGTGCCCTGATCTCCTTCAATATTTAGTGGGCTCCCATCAATGTGGTAATTTGAGGGGGCTGAGTTTTTTCCAGAGGGAATAATAACGCATTTTTGGCGTTAAGCTTAAGGCCATGGTTCCGACACTAATTGTTGGTCTCAGAGAGGCCCTTTTGCAGGTTGTCTGCATCACTTGGGGAGTTCGTAACGACTCCTGGCTTGCAGTCATCAGTGAACTTGGTCAGCCAGAGTCCTTCTGTGTTGGCCTGGATTTCTGAGAAGTAGATGCCAAACAGGAGCAGGCCCAGGACCGAGCCCTGTGGGACTCCACTTGTAACTGGTCGACAGTCTGACTTGCAGTCCGCAACTTTCAGTCTGTGGGTCCTGTCTGTGAGCCAGCTTGGAACCCACTGAGTTATAAAAGTTATATAACTTTGTTATTAAAGGAAAATTCCACCTTCAATTGCAGTTTAACTACATCACAAGGTTTCTTTTCTTCCTATAGTATGACAAAGTGTTTACTAATTTTCATGCATTAAAATAATTGAAGGAAATAACCTGGAGTGGCTTTTATGGGGAGTGAGCTACCTGTGGGTGTGGCTCAGAAAGGGATGTTTCAGAAGTATGGTGTAGGTGGGGCTTAATGGGTGCAGAAACACTTCTTCGCCTAGGGCACCATTTCAGCTAAGGCCAGCCCTGAATGAAGCAGTAATACTTGAAGTGGGTCATTTCCTTAGTTGTTGTTGGGTACACACACACACACACACACACACACACACACACACACACACACACACACACACACACACAGGGTGCATGCCTTCTCTCACTTCCTGCCTTTGTGCACTGACTTAGAGACTCCAAGGTTCAGCTGAGCATTCAGAGAAGACATTGTTGTACCCTTGCAGAAGAATTCCGGCATTGATAACTGAGTAAGCTGTGGCAGCAAACATTAGATTATCTAAGGAAGAATTGTTTAGTTTTATTCTGATTCAAGATGTAAGATGGCTTTGCGGAAACTTAAAATATGAAATAATGACGTAAGGAAACACAACCTCAAAAGTGCAGAAAGACCCTCGCAGTGGCATGATAATCCGTGCACAAGTAAAAGGTAAGGTGGCATGCAAATACTAAACTTTGCACTGCTAATATTACAAAGTCAAAAGGAATTGCTATCACTTTAGTGTATGTCCGCATTTATTATGATAATGATGGTGATTACTGTTATACATTTAACAAAGTTAGCCAAGCCAAGGATAAGAAATTCTGAAAATTACCTAAAATTATGCATTTGTCTTGGTACTCATAAATGGTGAATGCTTCATGGGGAAAAAAAGCAATACATGGATACTTTGCATGCTTTATGCTAGACAGTGCTATTAATCCCGGGTATCCGAATTCTTATACTCTGCCACCTTAAATCCAGCACTAAAATAAATGTGCCAGACTGGCCCAGACACGAATATCTACTTTCTGAGATAACCAGCTATAATAAGAACCTCAGTTTAAGGGGTGTTTTAACTTGAAGAGTTAATTTCTTCGCTGGTTGCACAGAGTGTGGTAAACGGCATCGTCACACTTGCTTTGTTGGTTCGGTACCAGGATCTGAGCTTCATTGCGAGTGGCGTATGCATGTTTTCTCTCTGCTGCTTAGTGCTCTGTTTTCCTCCTACTTGCTATTAAAATGCTGCAAGTAAACTGGCTAGTCATAAAGCTGTGTGTGTGTGTGTGTGTGTGTGTGTGTGTGTGTGTGTGCGTATGTATGTAATGAAAAAGAGAGAGAGGGAGCAGAGGGGGGGTAGACAGGCAGACAGATCTGTTGCTCAAGTCGAGAAGGGGTTAATTAAGGAGTCGCATGACCTCATTGTAGATGGTGGATCTTAGAGTAACAAGGGAAACAGATGCTCTATAATCTAAAGTAAAAACTGCCACCTAGGAGACCCAAGAAGAGAAAAGAAGCTTGAAAGCAGGAAAAAGGAGCATCACCACTATCATTAGAGTGAGCTGAGAGCTGTGAATGTAGCTGAAAGACTATGCTGCAGCACCAAATTCCATGACTGAAATCAGCATGAATGGGAAGGAACATTGTACCTGCAAAGAACTTTCCCTGACGTAGAATATGCAACAAGATTTGCTACTAATACTGACATCTGCCTTACTATAGATATTTTAACTATTGAAGTTCGTAGTATTCCGGACATACAAGTTAATGATAATCAAAACAATTCAGTATCAGATTGCTGTTAACCTTGCATACAGGGGATTAACATTTTGATCTGTGATGCCTCAGGCAGAACATTGACAATGCTAGTAATAACTAATCCCAGAACACTATATATTGTAAATCTATAGTTGGAAAGTATGAATGAAAGATGAAAGCTCTATTAATATGGTGATGGAACAAGAAACCTTCAGTGAGAGTAATCTGATTCTGTTGTAGGCAGTCAGGATGCACTTGGAAACATTTTAAGATGGACATAAGTGCAAGAACACACTGTAGAATAAACAATATTTCCCAGTGAATGATGGGATCCGAGGTTTGTGGAAAAACATATTTTGCCACTCCCAAGTGCTTTGCCTCAACCTTCCTGGAAAAGAGAACGATACTTCGATACTCGTGACGCACAACATCACCTCACGTTTGAGTGGGGAGTCCAGTTATCCAGCTGTATCTGACTTAGCATCACCTGTCAGAAGGTGGGGCAGGTGCGCTTTATGGAATGAGGGGGTGGTGAGAGCACATCAGTAAGAGGGTTTTAGTCAAGTTCTGATGAAGTGATAAAACTATAGATGCCACTGTAGACAAATTCCCATTCATGAAGTGTGTAATGTCCAAATGAAGTGGTCCCAAACATCTCACATGGGATAAATCCAAAAGTAGTAGAATAACTTGTGCACACTAGTATGCTAGAACCAGAAAGTTACTGGCTTTAAAGTTATGACACAACTGACGTGCTTTCGACTAATGCAAGGAAACTGCGCACAACTCCTGCTGAAGTAGGAAATGGTGTCAGGTACTCTACACTGCCCACTAACCTGAAAAAAAAAAGTGTGGCTTCCATGGATGGCCAGAATATGGGCACTGCATATCATACAACATTATTATGGTGTTCTAAATGCTGGTGATTTTGGTTTAATAAATTTAGCCTCCTGATGCCTCCTTGTAAAAGAGTCTTATAGCTCTTCACAATGAGCATCTGCAAAATTAATTAAGGTGTTTCTGTGCAGAATAATTAATCCATAGAGATGGCAGCAAAGCAGAAAGCCTGGTTCCTGGGTTCTCACCACACTGGCCACCATGCTAATTACAACTATAGTCGTGGATATTCTGGGAAACCTATTTGTCATCATATCCCTCTTTAATAACCAGAAGGATAGAAAAGCAGATAATTAAGATTTCATTTGCCACCCCACGTTACTGGAAATCATATAGACTTCCACAGAATTCCAAACTTCCCAATAAAGTAATGTAAATTAAAAATTTAAGTGGGAAATTACATAGATAAAATAATGTACAACATAAACACGAATGTGTGTATGAGACAGACAGATAAGCAGATTGACAAGCAGGCAGATGGACAGACGGACAAACATGCACACGCACTTTCATTTTATTTTTCTCTTGTGTTTTGTTTTTTTTTGTCCCACATTCTCACTGTGGCCACTGGGCTGCCATGCTCCTGTGATCAATTCATTTCTACACTTCCCAGAATTATATGACACCAGGTGTGGAGGCAAGAGCAGAGGACTGAATGCCTTCATTTTCCTAGAAATGAGGAAAACTTTCCTTCCCATTCTAATGCCTCACAGTGTTTGCCTGTAGGTGCAGTGCAATATCAGCTGTGCTAGGTTATTGTTTGTGTGCACTTATACAGACCTGCTCTTTCTAGCTAGAAAGTGATAAACCTCCATAAGCAGGAGCATGTTTTACATTGCTGTCTTCTTTCAGGGCACATACAACTAAGGTCTATCCAACAGTTGTCTCTCCTGCAACAGGATGAACTCCTTCCTCTAGGATTGGTGAGCTGGCATCAGCTGTTCTCTTCCTGGTTTGCTCCTCCAGTATGCAGGCTTCAGTCTGAACCTAGGCCATTTGTCCTGCAGCCAAGGATTTATCACTCTATACCACAAAGACAGCATATATTGTCGTCTTTTTAAACAGAATATGCAATAATCCTTGAGATATGCATTTAGAGACAAATGTCCTACAATATGTGCTTCTGCACACCTTGACAAGAATTCTGACAGCAGTGTGCATGGCATGAAATGTACAGCCTATGTTCTTGAATGTTTCTTTAAATCCTAAGCATCACATTTCTTGTTAACATTTACTTCAAAAATGTGCTGCCCAGATAGTTTGCACATACAAATGTGGTAAAACCCAGAATAACAAAATGCTTTGAAACTGAATTAATCTCCATCTGTACCCACATTTTTTCATTAGAATATGCACATGGAAATATGCCAAAATATGCTTACTGCTGAGGGAAGCCTAGATCCAGGTGTACTAAGAGAATACTTCAATGGTTGGTCATATTCATCAGTACATTTTGCACTCAATGGGACTTACTTAAAAACTGACTTTGTTGAGATTTGCATTTGTGTAGCAACCCATGCTTCTCTTCTAGATGGCTTTCTGCAAATTGCAAATTGTAAGCAATCAGTCACACATATACTAACATGCTTCATCTTAACTTATATCTGTCCATGTAAATCTGTCACAAGTGAGTTTCCTGACATTCTTAGTGTTCTCACTGTTGGTAATATGAAATAGCTGACTTATTTGTCAAAACCCTGACAAAGTAGCTTGACATGTATGCATTCAATTTAACTTTCAGGAAAGGAAATGGTGTAATATCAATTCTGCTCATCTTGTAATTCTGGCCTTCCAAACTGTAGTTTTGCAGTATCTCAAAATCTTCTAGCTTCATGAGGTGCTGTTCTTGGCTTTGTCTCCTGTCTTTGCCTGAGGTCATTAAGGCCAAGTTGTTGGAAGCCCCTTTGAATAATAAATATCTTTTTGGGACTGCTGCTGCTGACTTAAGTCTCTTTAAGAGAAAGGCAAAACCTTGCAGGACCCTAAACATATTTTTGCATCTCTCATCCCTAGGTTCCAGAGGAATAATCCTTCTGGATCTATGTTTGTCTGCAGGCAACCATGTCAGACCTCCAAGGGCAGGAAGGGGTAAGTTGAGCCTCCTCTGCTAAGGCTTCTCAGACCTCTGTGGCCCAGAAGCCTCCTTTATCTGATAAGCCTGCTTCTGTTTTATAACTTGCCCTCTCCCCTTCTGTTAGACCATGTTCCTTTGTCCCGTTGGGTTTCCTTTTACCTTCTAAATTGGCTTCTCAGTACTTCAGACTCTTGTGTTCTTTCTGTTATCTGTCAGGGTTACTTCATTGCATGGAAGTCTCTGCCTCTTTTTTCAGGGATTCCTGAACCTCCTCTAGATCATCTTCCTCATTTCCCAGAGGTCCTAGGGTTCATGATGAACCAAGGAACCATTCAATCTGTTCCCCCTTCCAAAGTGGGAAAAAGTTTTTATTCCAGCACGTTCCTGGTTCCTCAAAAGGAGGCACCTGCAGACCTATTCTGGATCTGTCCCTGCTCAACAGCTTTCTCAAGGTTCCCTCTTTTCAGATGCTTACTGTTCAAAACACTACTTTCTCTTTTACTACCCCAGACTTTTCTGGTGTGTTTGACTTTTAAACATGTAGATTTGTAAAGCGAGACATACTTCTAGCCATGGGACCATTATTAGTTATATTTTGTCAAGGTCACAGTAGTAAGAGATTGGGATTACAAGATGTGTCTACTTACTTTTGTGTATATAGTATGATAAGACTCAAATTAGTCAATTAATTTTATTTTATTTTTCTTTCAGCTGCAAACTGGTTCAAACATAGTAATAGAGAGAAAAAATAATTAATCAAAAGTTCACATAATAGAAGAGATCACATTGCACATTGAAATTTGCAACAGAAATACAGAAAAAAATACCATCATAGCCCTCAACTGTCCAGATTTTCACAGAATGTTCAGATTTTTGCCTCATGTGTTTCATCTGTTCCTCATAAAATTTGTGGCTTTCTGGCAAGTCATTAAAGACTGATGTCACTAAATAATGACACATATTTGAGTTTCAGACTTCAAATCCATCAGAAAATGCATTCTAACACAAAACCTTTTATTCTTTCAACTTTCTAAGTTTATAAGAGTAATATTTAAAATGCGTCCCTGTTTTTTGGACCTTTGTCCTCCCATTATTTTTGGCTTTGTCTAGATTTCTTATGCTAAGAGTTTGGGAGGTATGATTAAACCAGCATTTCAGTTTATTGGATAATCAGTTCTTTTAACATATTCAGTTTCTCTGCATTAATTAAACTATACAGAAGTTGTAAAAATTAAAATTTCACTGGTCCACACATTTCAATTAGAACCCAGCAGGTGTAACTTTTCTTTCTCACTGTTATTGTTTCATTACATCTGCTCATTGATAATGTGATTTTATTTTTAAATGTGTGGCGGGTTTGATAACTGTCTTTGCTGAAGTGCTGCTGCTGCTTTTTGCAATACCTGTTACCTCAGTAGTTACATCACAAAAACAAAACGAAAAAAAATCTATTTTTGCACTGCATTCAAGTGTTTATTTTAATTTGTTGACTTGGATAGAGCCCTAATCTTTTTAGTCTCAGCCTGGAGACTGTTCTTATACTCCTAATAGTGGTGTCATGCCAGATGACATAAAATATTATTACAGTCACAGTTCTCACCTTTACCTGTATACATACCTTGAACATTGGTGAGGAAACTCATCTTGGAAAGCCTTTGATAATTGTTATAAACCATAATATAAACATAGTGTAGAATAAGTTGCTAAAATTATGGAAATTAGCACATATAATGAAATATTTATTCAGCATTTTAACCTGGTAACCCCAATGAATACAATACCTCTCAGCATCAGAGCAAGACGTCTGGACAAATACAGGAATAATTAGGGAGTAAGGCCCCAAATCATGGACAGATTTTAAGTGTTGCTCTTATACCCTTTGAAGTTGCTAGAATAACAGGTTTTGCTTTAGTGTGTATCTATTAAAGGATCTGAAGTATGATGCTTAAATGTCATTACGTAGTGACGTCAGCCCTCTGAATTGTCATAAAAAACACAATTTTTTGAGAGTCAGATAAAAAATATGCGGCAAAATTCTGTGCATTCTGCAAAATTCTGGACAGTTGAGAGGTACCTCCAATTTATACTTGCAAACATGCACACGTACATACTTATCTACATTTTAAACATATATATGTACATGTGGTGTGTGGCACACAGGAATTACCCATCATGTCTAACTGAATGTATATTGCTGTCCTTCCACAAGTCAGAGCTTCTTAAGGTGATCTTTTCACAACTACCAAACCCAATGTCCCACTTTCCCACTTCCACCCCGGCAGTCAACTAACCAGACCGCGCCCCCCCTTTTGCAAATTCCTGGATCCGCCACTGAACATCCCAATCATCGGCAAAGGGAGGAGACACTGTGGGGTGGGCATTTTTAGCTTTGAAACTTTCAGAAATAATTTCAGCTTTGAGAAGTCTAAAATTGATCCCCATGATCCATATCTCTGTCTCTATTTTTCTGGTATTAAAAAGAGCTTAAAAATACAACGGCATTCTTTCTTTGCCACTGGATCCTCCTCTATAGCTCCATTCCCATGCCCCCAGCTAATCAAGAAGCAGAAGAGCTAAGCCCAACTGATTTGTGGAAATAAGAAGCATACTCATGAAATGAGAAAGATTTTTAATTTGATTCTGTAACCAGCAGACATAATGTTTATAACTCACTAGTCTATCAAGATCCTGGCCTATTTGTCCATGAAAAGATTCATCCAATATCACAGAAGGCTGGGGGGTGCTGAGATGGGATAAGAGAAGGGTTTCCAGCAGAGTCACGTTTGATAAGATGGCCCTGTGGGACTAATCCCAGAAGGTCTCCTCACCTTACCCTTCTTCTTGCCTTACCATTTTTGTTTTTTGAAATGTTTTCTTATTTCTGCTGTAGAGGCTTCAAGGCAGTAGAAAATTCAGTGCTTCAATGAATAATGCAAACTGTCTCTCAGTACAGAGGGTATAGAAGTTGTTTTATTATTGCCTGTGTCTTCCTTTTCTTCTAGCTTTTCAAAAATCTCTTGTGTAGGCAGACTGAAAGGGGAAACTTTTGTACTGGGTGCATTAAGCAATTGTTATTAAATCCTCCAGCTGCAGAGGTTTAATTCCCAACCACAGATGTCCTCTGATGATGAATCCTGACACTGCTGCCCAAGAAGCACCACCAGAACATAATATTCACAATTAATCACAGTTTCTTACTTTCTGGACCAACCTAGAGATTTGTAACCTCAAGGATTCATTAATTCTATGCTCAAAATCCAGTTTCTTAAATTGTTTCACTATTTCACAACATTTTGCTATACATTTGTCAATTAATGACCCTGAAAAAATTGGTCCAGTGTGTAAATCATTTTTCCAAACTTATCACAAGTCTTATTATGCCTATTGTTTCAGACAAATATGACAGAAAGAGAGAGAGAGAGTGTGAATGGCACCCATGCAGAGCCCTTGGCTATGTCCAGGGATACTACAGTAGGTTTCACCACTGTATTCTTGAAGTACTGGTAGGAATGCTGAATACTACAGAACCTGTTGGGTTGCATTTCCTGGGGTTAAGAATCCAGTTCCAAGGATGCTACCAAAAAGCATTTTCAAAGGTTTCAAATACCACATGAAATGTTGTGAGCTTAGACTCAACTAGTTCTAGAAAGTCCAGGTATCTCTTTTTAGTACTGGGCATCTCCTGGGATTACCACTTTAACTGATCCCTCATGATTTTGAGGATTTCTTCAAATTATATATCCACATGGGGGGTGCTAATGAAAGTGTTTCCCCATTATCGGAGTCATACCCAAAAGCCAAAGAAAATTCAAAGGATACAGGCTAGGTCTTATTTATTCTCTCAAGAAGACTCTGATTCCCAAGATGGTGAAGATCCCCTTTTTCTTTGGGATTCCAAAGTCAATGGCTGAAGAAAAATCATGCTGTGAGCTCTGCTACGCAGTAGAGGGAACTTTTGTGAATCTCTTGAAATCTTGCATAGCAAGACCTACTTCAGACATCGACCTTTATGAGACTTGCAGCATGATGGATGCCCGCAGGTCACAAATTTGCAATTCTGAGCACTAAGATGTTATGGAATCACCATCTTGGCCAGACAGGCACTCTTGTAAGATCCACTACAATCTGCCAGTATGCCCCCAACCCAGTTTGTGGGTAGTCCAAATTAACTTCTGAATCCTTTATACCAGACTCTGGCAACACTTTAATGCAGATTTCCAGATCTGTCAACCAAGCCAAAGTGACTTCTGCTTATGGCACACCAAGTCTCCTGGTATCAGGCCAAGCAGGATGCGTCTACCACCAAAGGGTTTGGAAAGAGCCTGACAAACCAGATGCCAAGCATTGAGGCTGCAAAACTGCTTTGTCTGAAGTGACATTGTTGGGCCTACCCTGCATTACGGCAGTAGCCTTCTACTTACCTGAATTGCCTTTCTGGTGGATCCCCTCTAACTCAGCATTGTTGTGGTGACACACTTTCCTGTGTACCTTTCTAAAACTTACTCTCCTTTATATACAGATGGTTGCACCTCAAACAGCTTTATAGTGGCCTGAAATATCATTTGTGCCAACTCTGCAAAAAGAGTGTTTTCCCTACTTATGAACAAAATCCGTACAAATTTGGCAGTCTACTGCAAAGTGAGACTTGTTAAAACAAAACAGACACTCAGGGTATAAATCCTTATATGACATCTAGCACCTGCAGTTACAAAGACTTTTCTGGTTCTGTATGAGGCATGCCCAAGGAAACAGAATCATTTCCCTCAAAAAATAACACAAAATATACAACAAAGTAAAAGGAAAAATATTTTTCCAAAAGGGCACTTATGTATACCTCTCTTTAGAAAAGAGCAGTATCATACCAAGTGATATCAGTTTGTTTGCCACGATACAGTCAGCACCTGCAGCAAGACTGCTCCCCCCAAAGACATATTTTTATTCAACTACATTAGCAAATTATATATAGTACAATCCTCATGCATGATACACTAACTCTATGTCAATGGCTCCTCTTATGTTCTGTAATCCTCTTGTGTTAACGTATACATACTGAAGTGGCCTAAAGTACAGTTTTGTACCTACCATAAATGTAGATGTTCGAGGATCCACATTGCTGCAGTCCTAACTATTGGGTAGTCCGCTGTCCAGTCGGCCCGAATACCAAAGTATAAGGCTGACGTCGGTCAGGGCGCATTAGACTGACGTCAGTACGTCAAGGTACTAATGCGCATGACCGACGCCATATCCTCAGTCTTTTCTTGCCCCAGATGTCAGAAGACCCTAAAAAGACAAGGCCCAATATACCTGCACCAAAAATATGTACAATATATACAAAAATATCAGCATATAACCTCACCTACACAACCACCCCTAAACACAGAGGGGAAGGAGGGAGGGTAAATTGGACTGCAGCAATGTGGATCCTCGAACATCTACATTTATGGTAGGTACAAAACTGTACTATGTTCTTCGTTCCACATTGCTGCAGTCCTAACTATTGGGTAGAATCCCAAAGCAGAGTTAAGGGAGGCTGGCAAATCATAAAGAAGCAGGAGCTGACAACATGCCTTGCAAAATAGCTGTGGCAAAACCAGCCCTAGACTTAGAGTAGAGAGGAAGGTGATAATGCTTAGAGAAAGTATGCACTGAACTCCAAGTAGCTGCCTCCAAAATATCCTTAGTTGCCACCCCCCTTAGAAATGCTGTTGAAGTGGCAGTAGCCCTAGTGGAATGAGGCCTAATCCCAGCTGGAATCTCCTTGCCATGATGGGAATAACAAAATGCGATGCAAAACCCAATCCACCTAGAAATAGTTTGTTTTGACACAGGCTTGCCCTGCGAACTCAAAGCAAAAGAAACAAACAACTGCTGAGACTGCCTAAAATCCTTAGTCCTGCTCAAATAATAACGCAATTGCCTGTGCACATCTAAAGTGTGCAAAATCTTTTCCCCTTTATTTTGGGGGTCTGCATAAAAAGTAGGCAAATGAATAGTTTGGTTTAAAGCCACACTAGAAACCACTTTAGGCATAAAAGAAGGAGTAGTACGTAATGATACCCTATCCTTATGGAAAATCAAAAAGGGCTCTACTGCCATAAGGGCCTGCAACTCAGACACCCTTCTTGCAGAAGTAATAGCCAACAGAAAAGCAGTCTTCCATGACAAGTATTCCAATTCAGCAGTAGCTGCAGGCTCAAAAGGTTGTAGAGTAAGTTTTTCCAACACAAAATTGAGATCCCAAGCAGGAGTAGGAGCTCACGTGGGGTCTTATATTCTTTGCCCCTCTAAGAAACTGCTTGAACAAAGGATGCGAAAACAATGGTGGGTCACAATCATAGTGAGCTGAAATTGCTGCAGCATGAATCTTAATGGAAGAGAAGGACAAACCTTTGTCCAATAACTCAGTAAAATATTGAAGAGCCACACTCAAATTAGGCTCAGAAATCTCCAAATTCTTTGCTGTACTCCAAAATAAAAATCTCTTCCATTTTTCTCGTACACTTTCCTTGTACTAGGTCTTCTAGCTTCCATAATCACATTTAAAACTTGTTGAGGAAGTTGAGACCTGCTGTGTTTCAACACAGAATATGCCAGGCTGTTAGATGAAGAGAGTGGAGCTTGACATTGAGCAGATGACCGTCCTTCTGAGATAACAGATGTGGAATCAAAGGTAAAGGCCATGGAGGCTTCCTTACCAGACTCCTTAGTAGTGGGTACCAGTGTTGCCGAGGCCAATCTGGAGCTATTAAAATCATCCTTGGCTTGTCTTGTCTGACCTTTAAGAGCACCTTTGGAAGAAGAGGCAGAGGTGGAAAGGCATACACATGAAGATTTTTCCAACTGAAAGAAAGAGCATCCACTTTCCAAGCTGTGTGATGAAACCCCTTTGTGCAAAACTTTGGCAGCTGGTGGTTTAGTGGAGAAGCGAACAGATCTATGTCTGGAGTTCCCCAGGACACTGTCAATTTCTGAAATACATGAAGATCCAGTTTCCACTCGTGGGGATCCATGATTTGTCTGCTTAACACATCTGCTAAGGAGTTCTGTGCTCCCGGCAGAAACCTTGCCTGAAGAGTTATATGCAAGCTGAGCGCAGTCTCCCATAAAATCATTGCTTGCCTGCATAGAGGATAAGAATGTGTTCCCCCTTGTTTGTTGATGTACCACATGACAGTTGTGTTGTCTGTTAGAATCAACACCTGCCCTGGAAGAAGTAACTCCTTGAAAGCCATTAATGCAAACTGGACTGCTAACATCTCCTTCATGTTGATATGTAGATGCTGTAGTCTGGCAGGCCACTTGTCTTGTATCCACTTTCCATTTAGATGAGCTCCCCAAGCAATGTCCGAGGCATCTGTCGTTAAAATCTGACTCGCCTCTGGCCGGGTCACAGAGAGTCCCTTGTTTAGGTGACATTCCTGAGCCCACCACAAAAATTCTGTTTGAAGGCAAGGTATTATTTGAATGACAGTGTCCAAATCCTGGCAGTGCTGTGTCCATACATTTTGAGATACCATTGTAGCTTCCTCATATGCAGTTTGGCATTGGGAAGCACCAGAATACAAGATGCCATGAACCCTAATGCTTGAAGGACTGTCCTTGCAGTCAGCACGGACTGATGAGATAGTTGATGGAAGTAAAGTGATAGACTCTTTTGTTTGTCCGGGGTTAAAAAGGCCATCTGGGCTGCTGTATTCAGTCTCACACCCAGAAAGCACATGTCTTGAGAGGGTACTAGACTGGACTTTATTTCGTTCACAGAATACCCTAGGCATCTTAGCACTGCTATAACATGTTCCAGATGCTGTAGAAGGTCTTCCTTTTCTTGAGCCAGAATCAGGCAGTCGTCCAAGTAAGGATAGATTTGAATTCCTTGCAGCCTGAAGTAAGCTATCACTGGAGCCAGAACCTTTGTGAATACTCTGGGCGCAGTAGATAAGCCAAAGGGCAATGCAGAGAACTGATAATGAGAATTTCCAGCTCGAAAACGCAGATACTTCCTGCAACTTAGTCTTATAGGCACATGAAGGTAAGCTTCCTTGAGATCTAAAGTTACCATCCAGTGATCTTTGCCCAGCAGAGGTAAAAGCTGTTGTAACGTCAACATCTTGAACTTGGGAATGTCCAGATAAGTGTTGGGGATAGATAAATCCAAAATTGGTCTCCACGTGTTCCCCTTCTTTGGTACTAGGAACAGGCGAGAATAAAATCCTAGGCCCCTTTCTGATACAGGGACTGGCTGAATGGCCCCTATTTGGAGTAACTGAGAAATTTGCTTGTGAGCCTCTTTCCTTTGTGGAGGAGGAACGTCTGGCATGCCTTTGAAAGGGGGCACTGTATGGAAATAAAACCTGTAACCGTGGTGAATGATATCCAACACCCATCTGTCTTGAGTAATTAAATCCCAATTTTCTTTGAAAAGAGACAGTCTTCCTCCCAAAGGAGCTGCCAGACGAGAATCTATTGGCAGCTGAAAAGGCAGGTCATTGGGTCTGTTTACGAAAGGACTGACCCCTGCCCTCACCAGAAGTCTGAGCAGGTGAACTCCCTGTTCTAGGCCTAAAAGAACCTTGAGCTCTGCCCCTACCACGTCTAGACCTACCCCTAGACTGGGAATCATAAGCAGGATATGTCCATCCCTTAGTAGGCCAATTTCTACTAAACTTGGTGGCTGCACCTGCAAAAAATCTTTAACAGTTTGCATAGACTTAGCTTTGTCCTCCATTTTCTTTAAAACTGCTTCCACAGGTGAACCAAACAACACATCAGACTGTAAAGGAGCATCCAAAATCCTTGTCTTAACATGCTCAGCTAAATTCTGATCCCTCAACCAGGCATGCCTGCGAAGAACAGAACTAGTGGCAGCCACCCTCGAGGAGGCCTGTACAGCATCAAAACCACATTGCAAAGAATGCTTACCCACTTGTTCAGACACATGAACTAAATCCAGCAACTCTTTACACTCAATACCTTCCGCCAAAGCATCCACCTTAGATTTCAATTGTGAAAGGAGATAATTTTGATATTTTAGCATGTGAAACTGACAATTCAACGCCCTCATGGCTAAAGTGGAAGAAGTATACACTTTCTTTCCCCATCTATCCAAAGCCCTTGCCTCTTTATCAGTGGGAACAGGGTTTTTAACAACAGAGGCCTTAACACCTTTAGGTCCCTGAGAAACAGTTTCCGGGTCTGCCCTAGGACTCTTAAAAAGATACTTATGAGCTTCAGGCACCCTATAGTACCTATCAGGTTTAACAGGAGCAGGAGGCAAAGAATCAGGATTCAGGGAAGCCTCCGCAAAAACATCTTCCACCACATTCAACACAGGAGGTATAGCTAAGGGCCTATGCTGGGGTAAAAACAAGAATTCCCTAAGCCTTTTCCTGGAATCAGAGTAATCCTGGCCTTCCCATTTAAAGTGTTCCCTCATTGAATGCAGAGTCTCTGAAAATGAGAAATCCTCAGGGGGAGAAGCTGTAGGAGTGGAATCATCCACATCAGAATCAGAATAAGGAGGATACTCTTGCAAATCTTCCGCAGAAGACTCAGAAGCCTCTGAACACTGTTCAAAACTCTCAAACTCAGGTTCCACCCTAGGCCTCTTATCAGGAGGGGGCATAGAACCTCTAATCATAGTAATCAAATCTTCTGCCATTTTAAGCATATGTTTCTTAGGCACAGAACCTGAAGTGCTAGGAGAAGCCCCCACTGAAGCTAAACTTGGCCTACCTCTCAAAGAAGTTTTGGAAACAGAAGGAGAGGCTCTAACTACCTTGGGAAGAGAGGGAAGAACAGTTACCTGAGAAGCCCCTTCAGCCTGGCCTACCTCCTGAGAAGGCACATCCTGTAACAGTAAAGTCTCTGCCTGAGACTCCAAAGAAACCCTGGCAAATCCTCTGGCTCCACTGAGCCTTCTAAAGAACCGGCGTCTGGGACTGCGGTTCATCAACCCTAGGCTTTGCTGTTTTGTCCTTGCGCTTTTGGAAGCGGGCGCCGGAGCATCCGGCGGCATTTTATAATTGCAACGCTTCCCAAACACTAACCTGGCACAGTCTAACCGTCTCTTAATAGTGCGTTTGTTAAATCTAGCACAAGAGCGGCATCCAACAACGTCGTGCTCAGGCCCTAAACAAGGTATACACAAGGTATGGTAATCCCTATGAGGTATCTGTTTCCCACAAGAAATACAGTTATTCACTTTTTCTGACATCCGGTTAAATACTGAGGCAAGAAAAAACCAAAATGTTCCCCAACGGGGTACTTAGCCAACTTTGATTCGGTCTGAAACTCCGACTTCAGAAAATTTCAGAACGCCAACCTGCACTCGCAAAACTGCTTCTGCATCGGACCATGCGGCAAAAAAGACTGAGGATATGGCGTCGGTCATGTGCATTAGTACCTTGACGTACTGACGTCAGTCTAATGCGCCCTGACCGACGTCAGCCTTATACTTTGGTATTCGGGCCGACTGGACAGCGGACTACCCAATAGTTAGGACTGCAGCAATGTGGAACGAAGAACATCTTCGCGCATACAACTTAAGATGTAATTTCCTTAACAGATTGTCTTTAAACTACAATTGCAGATACAGGTTATCATCCAATGCTACATAACAACGACAGATAAAAAAATGAATATAACAAAAAATAAAAAGAGGACACTAAGGTTAAGACGTCAAATTTCTGCCATCTATGAACAATACTCAAACTGCAGAGTAAGCAGACATTAAACCCATTTCAATAACAAAGGGACAATGAAACATCTCTGAGACCCATACATGTTTTTGCATGCAAGTTTTCTTTCTGGGAGCTTGAGTGGACATATTGGTAGGCCTCTGTTGGTGCTTTGCGTAAATCTTGCTTGGTGCCATAACTAGGTATTATTTTCTTCCCTGTTCCACAGCCATCTTATGTACTGAACATGCTCCAAACCTTACAACTAAGCACAGAAAAAAAGAAGTTATGTCTTACAATAACGTTGCATCTGTGTTGTAGATCTTTATTCATTCATTACTGTTAGGACTTCGGTTCCATCCTCGGAACCGGCACGGCCGTTACTAACCTCGCGCCAGCCAAAAACTCTCAGCTATGACCTACCCATAATGCCCCTCTCACAGTCTCTTCAGATCGAGTTTGCCCACCCCTACAGTATAGAAATAATAAGAGAGACAGTAGGAGGCTCTGTCTGAGCAAATACCTTAACTAAGGAAATCCTAAAGTCCACCAAGAGTCCAGGCAGGGGGAAGGAGGGTGGGAAGTAATGAATGAATAAAGATCTACAACACAGACGGAACATTATGGTAAGGCATAACTTCTTTATCTGATGTTGTAAATCTTTACTCATTCCTTACTGTTAGGACCGAGTTCCCAGCTACTTGAGTCCTGGGTGGCCCTAAGGAAGGATATTCCTGAGCACCATAGAACCAAAAGATGCTCGTCCCCTCGAGGCCAAATCCAATTTGTAATGAGTGATAAAGGTATGAGGACTTGCCCAAGTGGCTGCTGCGCAGATATCATCCATAGAGGCTCTGAAATGAAAAGCCACTGGAGTAGCCATCGATCTAGTCGAATGAGCCTTTATTCTGGAAGCTAAAGACACTTTATTCTGATGGTAGATAAAGCTAATGGCGTTTCTAAGGCAAGAAGATAGTAATTTTGGAAACGGACCTACCCAATCTGGGCCCTGCAAAGGCCACAAACAACTGATCCATTTTTCTGAAAGATTTAGTTCTGTCCAAGTAAAAACAAATTTGCCTATGAACATTAAGGTTATGCAAAAGATATTCTCCTCTATTTGAATGCTGAGGGAAGAAAACCGGCAGGTCAATAGATTGGTTAATTGAAAACCCAGAAATGACCTTGGGCAAAAAGGATGGGTCAGTACGAAGGAACACACTTTCCCTATGAAAAATCAAGTAAGGTCTCGACACTCAAGGCCTGCAACTCAGGTACTCTTCTCGCTGAGGTAAGGGCTACTAGAAGTACAGTCTTCCAGGACAAAAATTTCATATCACATGAATTAGAAGGTTCTAAAGGAGGGCTTGTTAACGACTGAAGCACCAAAGTCCAAGTCCCAAGGATCTACAGGGGGCTTGGCAGGAGGTTTAAAGTACAGTTTTGTACCTACCATAAATGTAGATGTTCGAGTGCTAATACAGCTGCAGTCATAACAGATGGGTTCTCCTGCCGTCAGGCGGGTCCTCGGTCAGCCGAATTCCAAAGTCTTGGTCCGGCGTCGGTTGTCGTCGCTTCTTCCCTGACGTCAGTGCGACAGGGGTATAAAAGAACCAGCCGACGCCATTTTCTTCAGTTTTTCTTGCCCCAGATGTCAGGTGCCCCCAGAAGGAAGGCAATACATAAATTTGTGTAATAAAGCAATGCCATATAATCAAAATACAGTAGTGCAAGCAAATACATCAAGAATGAATACCCCAATCAGGTTGCATGAGGAGGTGTTAGCCAATAGGCCTGTCCCAAGAGGGGAAGGAGGGAGAGAAACCTGGACTGCAGCTGTATTAGCACTCGAACATCTACATTTATGGTAGGTACAAAACTGTACTATGTTCATCGTGCATACAGCTGCAGTCATAACAGATGGGTAGAATCCCAAAGCTAAGAAAGGGGTGGTAGGCACTAGGTGGAACTAGGAGGAGCCAATGCCCTGCAAGACTGCAGTGGCAAAGCCCGCTCTAGATTTGGAGTATAATGGAAGGTGGTAGTGCTTGGAGAAGGTATGCACAGAACTCCAAGTGGCTGCTTCCAAAATATCTTTGGTAGGAACTCCTCTGAGAAAAGCTGCAGAGGTAGCCGTGGCCCTTGTGGAGTGAGATCTGATGCCTGTAGGTACAGTTTTGCCATGAAAAGAATAGCAAAAGTGTATGCAGTGGGCTATCCATTTTGAGATTGTCTGTTTGGAAATTGGCTTTCCTTGAGCTCCTATAGCATAGGACACAAAGAGCTGTTCTGATTTTCTGAAAGGCTTTGTTCTGTCCAAATAATAACGCAGTTGTCTGTGGATGTCCAAGGAATGTAGTAATCTCTCCCCTTTGTTTTGAGGATTAGGATAAAAGGTAGGTAAGTGTATAGCCTGATTCAAAGCTACCCTGGATACCACTTTTGGCATAAAGGACGGGTTGGTTCGTAAGGAAACTCTGTCCTGATGGAAGATGATAAATGGCTGCACAGCCATGAGAGCTTGTAGTTCCAATACCCTACGAGCTGAGGTAATAGCCAGAAGGAAAGCTGTTTTCCAGGACAAATATTGCAAATCTGATGAGGCAGCTGGCTCAAAAGGAGGCAAGGTCAGCTTTTCTAGAATGAAATTGAGATCCCAAGCAGGTATTGGTTGTTTCCTTGGGGGTTTTAGATTCTTAGCCCCTCTGAGGAACTGTCTTAACAGGGGGTGAGAGAATAAGGATGGATCAGTGTTGTATTCTGCAGAAATGGCTGAGGCATGGATTTTGATGGAGGAGAATGAAAGTCCACTGCTTAGCAGCTCAGCTAGGTACTGTAATATTTGAGGTAAATTCAGTTTTCCAGGATCCTGGCCCTTTTTCTCGTTCCAGACACAAAACCGTTTCCATTTTGCGGAGTAAGCTTTTCTAGTAGACGGCCTTCTGGCCTCCAAAATGACATCCTGCACCTCCTTGGGGAGTAGGGTCCGTTGTGATGCTAAGGAATCTTCCATGCGGCTAGATTGAGTGTTTTTAGCTGACTGTGAAGAGTTTTGAAGCTGTGCTGAGTCAGAAGAAGAGGCATTAGAGGCAGGGTCCATGGTGGGGAATGGGTCAGGCTCCTCAGGAGTGGGTACCAGTGTTGTCTTGGCCAGTCTGGAGCAATGAGAATCATCTTTGGTCTGTCTGCTCTGGTTTTTAATAGAACTTTGGGCAGCAGAGGAAGAGGTGGGAAGGCATAAACTGTCATTGATGTCCAACTGAAAGAGAGAGCGTCCACTCTCCAGGCCTTTGGATGAAAAATCCTTGAGCTGAACTTTGTCAATTGGTGATTTTTGTGGGAGGCAAAGAGATCTATGTCTGGCCTTCCCCATGCTTGAGTTATCTCTGTAAAAACTTGAGGATGCAACTTCCATTCATGTGGATCTGTCATATTTCTGCTTAGGTCGTCTGCCAGCGTGTTTTCCTTGCCTGGCAAGTACTGTGCTTGTAGTTCGATTTGTAAGTCCAGGGCCATGTTCCAAAGTGACATGGCCAGTCTGCATAGGGGGTATGAATGGGTTCCTCCCTGTTTGTTTATGTACCACATTACTGTGGTGTTGTCTGTCCTCATCAATAGTTGACATATAATAGCATTTATTACTGCTAGCATTTCCTTTTGATTGATGTGAAGGTGCTTTTCTTTTTGGGACCATTTGCCCTGAATGCACCGATCTGTCATGTGCACCCCCCAGGCGTAGTCCGAGGCGTCTGTTGTGATGACTTGATTTGCTTGAGGCTTGCTGAATGGGAGACCTGCGTTTGTTTGGCATGCTTGAGCCCACCACAGAAATTCCTTTTAAAGACATGGAATTAGTGGTATTACTGTTTCCAAACTGTGGCTGTGTTGAGACCACAGGTTTTTCAGGTACCATTGAAGTTTCCTCATATGCAGCTTTGCACATGGGATTAGTAAGATGCAAGATGCCATGAATCGCAGAGCCTGCAGGATTTTCCTTGCAGTCAGCCTGGTGCAATTTGCTAGTGTTCTGAAGTATTGAGTTAGTTGCCCCTGCTTCTCTGGCGTGAGGAAGGCCCATCTGGGTGTTTGTGTCCAAGTTGGCACCCAGGAAAATTATTTTCCGAGAGGGTATTAGCCTTGATTTCTTTTTGTTGACTGTGTATCCCAGAGAATTCAACAACATTATTACATAAGCCAGATGTTTCAGAAGAATGTGTTTGCTGTCCGCTTGGATCAGGCAGTCGTCCAAATAGGGGTATATTTGTATCCCTTGAAGTCTGCAGTAGGCAATTACTGATGCCAGGCATTTCGTGAATACTCTGGGCGCAGTAGATAAGCCAAAGGGCAATGCAGAGAATTGATAATGGGTTGAACCTGCAAGAAATCTGAGGTATCTTCTGCAATTTTGTCTGATTGGGACATGCAGGTATGCCTCCTTGAGGTCCAATGTTACCAGCCAAGACTCCTTGCCCAGCATGGGAAGAAGCTGCTGTAGAGTGAGCATCTTGAATTTTGCACGCAGTAGAAATGTGTTTAGGATGGATAGGTCCAAAATAGGTCTCCAATCTTTTCCCTTCCTTGGTACCAGGAATAGTCTGGAATAAAAACCTTGACCTCGTTCGTGCGTAGGTACCTCTTAAATAGCTTTCATGTCTATGAGATCTGAAATTTGTCTTTGTGCCTCTGCCATTTGATTGTGTGGCAGGTTTGGCATGCCTCTCATTTTTGGAAGGGTGTGAAAATGGAATCTGTAGCCTCTGTTTATAATGTCCAGGATCCATTTGTCTTTTGTGACAATGTGCCAATTTTTTGAAAATAATGCCAGTTTTCCGCCTAAGGGTGCTGCCATTTGAGTCTTGCTTGGCATGCAAAGGGGAAAGTCATTGGGCTTGCTTTCTGAATGGTTGCGAGTTATCCTCACCACCTCTTTGTGTAGGAGCTTGCCATTGTCTGCCTCTAAATGATCCTTGGGATTGCCCTCTGCCCCTCGGGCGCCTGTATCTACCTCTTTGGGGTCTGTCCGTGGCTGGAAAGGACCAATTTTTGGAAGGCCAATTTCTACTGAAACATGGGGGTTGTACATGTAGAAAATCTTTCACTGTTTGCATTGATTTAGCCTTTTCCTCCATTTTCCTTAATACCTCCTCAGCATTAGCACCAAATAATACATCCTTTTGCAGAGGGGCATCTAGTAATTTAGCTTTGACATGATCTGGTAAGGTTTGTTCCTTGAGCCAGGCATGTCTACGTATGACTGATCCTGTAACAGCAGCTCTACATGAGGCCTCTAGAGCATCAAAACCACATTGTAAGGTATGTTTACCCACTTGTTCTGCACTATGCATCAAATCCTGCAAATCCTTCAAGTCTGGTTGTTCAGGTTGTGACATTTTACTTCTTAATTGTGATAACAAAAACTGTTGGTACTTTAGCATATGGAACTGACAGTTTAATGCCCTCATGGTTAAGGTGGCCGAGGTATATAGCTTTTTTCCCCACCTTTCTAAGGATCTGGAATCTCTCTCAGAAGGTAATGGATTTTTAGCAGTGGAGGCCTTAATTCCCTTGGGGCCCTGTGAGACAGTTTCTGGGTCAGCAGCATGGCTTTTGTATATAAATTGATGTGAGTCAGGAACCCTGTAGTACCTGTCAGGCTTGACTGGGGCTGGAGGTAGAGAATCCGGGTTAAGGCAGGCCTCCGAGTACACATCATCTAGTATGTCCAAGACAGGAGGTATAGCCAGAGGCCTGTGCTGACGTAGCAAGAGAAATTCCCTAAGCCTTTTCTTGGAATCTGAATAATCTTGGCCTTCCCAGTGGAAGTGTTCCCTTAAGGTATGCAAAGTTTCCCCAAATGAGTAATCCTCTGGGGGGGATACAGAGGGAATGGACTCCTCTGCATCAGAGTCTTCAAAAGGGAGTAAGAATGTTCCTGTTCATCAGAGTGCTCTGATATAATGGAGCCCTGATCAGAGGAGGGGGATTCTTCCCCCACTCTGGCCCTTTTGTCCGGGGGTTGAGAACCCCTGATAAGAGTAATTAAATCCTCAGCCATTTTAAGCATCTGTTTTTTAGGCATGGGGCCTGGAGATGGGCCCTGTGTAGCTTGTCTCTTGGAATGCATGGCTGCTTTAGACTTCGTGAAAGCCTTGATGGAAAAAGAAGAGGAAGGTCTGAAGACACCTTGAGAGGAGGTAGACCTGTCCACATTTTGAGATTCACTGCCAAGAGTGGCTTCGGTATCTGTAGTCGGGGTGTGGGCCGAGGAGCCTGCGACCTCGGGCACAGGAGACACCACCAAGGAAGCGTCATCAGTAGTCAGGGGCTGCGTAGGCGCCTCGCTGAGAACCGGACCATGTGTAGTCGGCTTTGGCGTGTTGTCGGAAGAGGCCGCAGACCTTGTGTGTCGGTCCTTATCTTTGCGCTTTTTAGACAAAACTGGAGTCAGAATATCCGATGACATAATATAGTTAAAGTTTTTGCCAAAATAATGCTGGGAGAACTCCGCCCGATGCTTAATGGTGCGTTTGTTGAATGTAGCACAAAAACGACAGACCGAGACGTCGTGGTCTGGGCCTAAACAAGGAATACAGAGGGAATGGAAATCCTTATGCGGTATTTGCTTCCCACATGAAATACAATTATTAACTTTGTCTGACATCGGTGTGAGGCAAGAAAAATTTCCCCAACGGGGTACTTAGCTTTCAAGAAGACTTCGGTTGCAAAATTTTCGTAATTTCAGGAGCTGGCCGACCAGCACTTGCAAACTGCTTCTGCTTCGGGCACCGCGCGGCAAGAAAGACTGAAGAAAATGGCGTCGGCTGGTTCTTTTATACCCCTGTCGCACTGACGTCAGGGAAGAAGCGACAACCAACGCCGGACCAAGACTTTGGAATTCGGCAGACCGAGGACCCGCCTGACGGCAGGAGAACCCATCTGTTATGACTGCAGCTGTACGCACGATGAACATCATGTAATGCTCCTTTCAAGAAGGAAGGTTTTGCACAGCTGGTGTGACATAAGCATTATCGAATCCATTGTGAAAGATAGCGATAGCTGCTAAATGCAGTGTGACTGTTGATGCTGAGGCTCCTGCATATAATAGGGTAGTCAGGTATTGTAGGATCTTCTGAATAGGCATGAAGTAGGGGTCTATATTATGATCTTTAGCCCATGTAGAGAACCTAGCCCAGTTATTAGAATACATTTTCCTGGTGGAAGGTTTGTGTGAAGCCAGAAGAATCTCACGAACAGGAGAAGAAACATCAGGAAGCCTGGCAACCATCGGAAGTGGAGAAACCAAGCTGTGACCTTGAGGCTATGGAGGTTGAGGTGAACCAGTCCTTGAGGGTGAGATAGCAGACCCTGGGATTGATCTAGGATCCACAGGCTGTGAATCAGATGAGGCCATAGAAAAGGGAACCAGAGTTGATGTGGCCAATAAGGGGCAATGAGGATCACTTTGCTTCTCAACCTTCTGAGCTTTCTGAAGGAATTTCGGGATTGAGGGGAAATTGGGGAAAGGCATACAGCAGACCCGGGGGCCAATTGTGTGTCAGAGCATCCCTCGGTGACTCCCCCCTGGGGGATCACGGCAAAGTAGCTTCTGCATTTGTTTTTTAGGGGGGAAGCAAACAGGTCACAGCAAGGCCTGCCCCAATGGCGGAAGATCTGATCCGCTATTATAGGACTGAGGGACCACTCATGAGGCATCAGAATGTTCCTGCTCAGATTGTCTGCAATAAGGATGGAACTCCCAGGAATGTGTGTTGCTATAAGAAAGCAGTTGGAAGCTATCGCCCAATGCCAAATTCTCATGGCCTCCTGACACAGGGGGTAAGACCTGGTTCTGCCTTGTTTGCTGATGTACCAGACGACTGACATGTCCGACTGAAGTGCAATAGTTACGGAAGGAAGGGATGCGTGGGATGCTTGCAACACTAAGAGAACTGCCCTCAATTCCAGGACATTTATGTGCACATTGGCCTCCATGGGTGACCAGGTGCCTTGGACTGTCTTTCCCTGGAAATGCCCCCCCACCCAGCAGGGAAGCTTCCGTGGTCACCGTGGCCCTGAGCTGGGGAAGACAAAATGGTCGACACCAAAGATTCGGCTCTGGCTTCATCCATCAGAGCATTTCTTTCTTGCAAAGGTTTGTAAGGCATATCATGTGGACAAGTGGCTGGGTTAAGAATGACCACTGTGATGAAAGGAGCCACTGTACTAGTCTCATGTGCAACCTCGCCAGTGGAACTAAGGTAATGGTTGCTGCCAAAGATCCTAATAGTTGTAGTACAAGGCGTGCTGGTACAAATGTCTGTGGGAGGAGGACTTTAATAGTACAGTTGTGTACACTTACCATAAATGTAGATGTTCAAGTGTATTCACTGTTCCAGTCATTACATTTGGGTAATCTGCTTGCAGGTTGCCCTCAGTCGGTCTGAATAACAAAGTCTTGGGTCCTGCGTTAGTTGCTGTCCCTTCTTCCATGATGTCAGGTCGTCAGGGGGTATAAAACATGCAGCCGATACCATTACATCAGTTTTTCTTGCCCCAGATGTCAGGTGCCCCCCTAATGGGGAGCAATTAAACAGAAAAACACAAAGGTATACCTCCAACAAAAAAGCAAATACACCAAAAAGGCTTTTAAGCATAGTAAAGGAAAGTAGAGGTATAGCTAAAAGAAGTTAGGGGGAAGGAGGGAGGGTAACCAGGACTGCAACAGTGAATACACTCGAACATCTACATTTATGGTAAGTGTACAAAACTGTACTATGTTCTTCGTGTTTCACTGTTGCAGTTATTATATTTGGGTAAATTCCCAAAGCTATGGTTGGGAGGAGGAGTTTAGATAGCATTAGGAGCAGCTACCTCCCTGGACTACATGAAAAGAGACATGGAAGAGCTCTCGGATCATGTGGCCCGGGCAGGTATGACCCTAGCCCTGAGTAGCATCCAGCCTTCGCCCAGAATGATACCACAGTATAAGGACAAAATGATTGACTTCAACAATTGGCTAAGCTTCTGGTGTCATTCAAAGGGGATCCAGTATCAGTCTGCCTGGGAAGACATGATCGACAAACCACGATGCTTTGCCAGAGATGGTCTGTACCTGTCACCCCTGGGATTCAGGTTACTGGCTAAAGCTCTTGCTACCCCCTACAGTGCCTTTTTTTAGGCAAGGTTCAAAGGACAAAACCACCACCATAACAGATACAAGCATGCAAAATCTGAAGGTAATGCTACTCAATGCTAGAAGTCTAAACCTCAAAATGCACTCTCTCGAGGCACCCCTAAAAATGGAGAACATCGATATCTGTGCAGTAACTGAGACTTGGTTCAAGGCTCCAGAGAGCACCCCTGCAATACCAGACTACAACTCTTACCACAATTTTTGGCCACAAAACCAAGACCAAAACACTAAAGGTGGAGGAGTGTCCATATTCACCAAGGATATTCACACCTCCAGGCTAGTTGCCCAACACAATGCATCTGAAATTCTCCAGGTGCAACTAACACTAGGTAAGACTGCAATCCAAATTGTAGCTTGCTACTGATCCCCCCACCATGTCCCAAGATTCTCACTACACCTTTCTAAACATACTGGAAAATATTAAGATACAACCAAACACCCCAATACTGGGTGATTTCAACTACCCTGCCGTTAACTGGGAAAACTACTTTGGTACCAACTCCTTTTCCCAACGGTTCTTGGAATTCATAAATTCCAATGCCCTGGATGAAATAATTCATTGTCAAACCAGGGGCTTCAATATCCTAGACCTGGTCATTACCAATATGGGAGACAGATGCTCCACACCAGTGGTCACCCCCTCATTGGTCAGGTCTGACCATAAGCAAATCACCCTTGACATCCACATCCCACCCCCACCCCCCAGTAAGGAGACCTCCTTAAAAAATTACTCCAAAGCCAACTTCATGCTACTGAAGTCAGAAGTGACAAACTTCATGACACCCATGCAGATGAGATCTGAAAGTTTGACTGCAGAATCCTACACTAAGGCAATCTATGAGCACATCCACTCATGCATGAATTGTGCCATCCCAAATAGAACCAAGATGCAATCCTCCAAAAGAAGGAAGCCAATCTGGTGGTCCCCTGCAATAAACAAACTATACAACAGAAGGAAGAAACTGTTGCAGAAAAGAGGAAAATCCCAGGATGCAAAAAGTACAGTTTTGTACCTACCATAAATGTAGATGTTCGAGGATTCCATTGCTGCAGTCCTGACTATTGGGTATAGTCCGCGTCCCAGTCGGCCCGAATACCAGAGTATAAGGCTGACGTCGGTCAGGGCGCATTAGACTGACGTCAGTACGTCAGGGTACTAATGCGCATGACCGACGTCATATCCTCAGTCTTTTCTTGCCCCAGATGTCAGAAGACCCAAAAAGACAAGCCCCAAAACAACCTGCACCAAAAACATGTATAATATATACAACAATATATATATATATATAAAAAGATAAGCATGTAAACTCACCTACACAACCACCCCTAAACACAGAGGGGAAGGAGGGAGGGTAAATTGGACTGCAGCAATGGAATCCTCGAACATCTACATTTATGGTAGGTACAAAACTGTACTATGTTCTTCGTCTTCCATTGCTGCAGTCCTGACTATTGGGTAGAATCCCAAAGCAGAGGTAAGGGAGGCTGGCAAATTATAAAGTAGTAGGAGCTGACAACATGCCTTGTAAAACAGCTGTGGCAAAACCAGCCCTAGTCTTAGAGTATATAGGAAGGTGATAATGCCTAGAGAAAGTATGCACTGAACTCCAAGTAGCTGCTTCCAGAATATCCTTAGTTGCCACCCCCCGTAGAAATGCTGTTGAAGTGGCAGTAGCCCTAGTGGAATGAGGCCTGATCCCAGCTGGAATCTCCTTGCCATGATGGGAATAACAAAATGCAATGCAAAAGCCAATCCACCTAGAAATAGTTTGTTTTGACACAGGCTTGCCCTGTGAACTCAAAGCAAAAGAAACAAGTAACTGCTGAGACTGCCTAAAATTGTTAGTCCTGCTCAAATAATAACGCAATTGCCTGTGTACATCTAAAGTGTGCAAAATCTTTTCCCCTTTATTTTGAGGATCTGCAAAAAACGTAGGCAAATGAATAGTTTGGTTTAAAGCCACACTAGAAACCACCTTAGGCATAAAGGAAGGATTAGTACGTAATGATACCCTGTCCTTATGGAAAATCAAAAGGGCTCTACTGCCATAAGGGCCTGCAACTCAGACACCCTTCTTGCAGAAGTAATAGCCAACAGAAAAGCAGTCTTCCATGACAAATATTTCAATTCAGCAGTAGCTGCAGGCTCAAAAGGTTGTAGAGTAAGTTTTTCCAACACAAAATTGAGATCCCAAGCAGGAGTAGGAGCTCTACGTGGGGTCTTATATTCTTTGCCCCTCTAAGAAACTGCTTGAACAAAGGATGCGAAAACAAAGGTGGGTCACAATCATAGTGAGCTGAAATTGCTGCAGCATGAATCTTTATGGAAGAGAAGGACAAACCTTTGTCCAATAATTCAGTAAGATATTGAAGAGCCACACTCAAATTAGGCTCTGAAATCTCCAAATTCTTTGCTGTACTCCAAAATAAAAATCTCTTCCATTTTTCTGCGTACACTCTCCTAGTACTAGGCCTTCTAGCTTCCATAATCACATTTAAAACTTGTTGAGGAAGTTGAGACCTGCTGTGTTTCAACACAGAATATGCCAGGCTGTTAGATGAAGAGAGTGAAGCTTGACATTGAGCAGATGACCTTCCTTCTGAGATAACAGATGAGGAATCAGAGGTAAAGGCCATGGAGGCTTCTTTACCAGACTCCGTAGAAGTGGGTACCAGTGTTGCCGAGGCCAATCTGGAGCTATCAAAATCATCCTTGGCCTGTCTTGTCTGACCTTTAATAGTACCTTTGGAAGAAGCGGTAGAGGTGGAAAGGCATACACATGAAGGTTTTTCCAACTGAAAGACAGAGCATCCACTTTCCAAGCTGTGTGATGAAACCCCTTTGTGCAATACTTTGGCAGCTGGTGGTTTAGTGGAGAAGCGAACAGATCTATGTCTGGAGTTCCCCATGACACTGTCAGTTTCTGAAATACATGAAGATCCAGTTTCCACTGGTGGGGATGCATGATTTGTCTGCTTAACACATCTGCTAAGGAGTTCTGTGCTCCTGGCAGAAACCTTGCCTGAAGAGTTAGTTGGAAGCTTAGCAGTCTCCCATAAAATCATTGCTTGCCTGCATAGAGGATAAGAATGTGTTCCCCTTGCTTGTTGATGTACCACATGACAGTTGTGTTGTCTGTTAGAATCAACACCTGCCCTGGAAGAAGTAACTCCTTGAAAGCCATTAATGCAAACTGGACTGCTAACATCTCCTTCATGTTGATATGTAGATGCTGTAGTCTGGCAGGCCACTTGTCTTGTATCCACTTTCCATTTAGATGAGCTCCCAAGCAATGTCCGAGGCATCTGTCGTTAGAATCTGACTTGCCTCTGGCCGGGTCACAGAGAGTCCCTTGTTTAGGTGACATTCCTGAGCCCACCACAAAATTCCTTTTGAATGCAAGGTATTATTTGAATGACAGTGTCCAAATCCTGGCAGTGCTGTGTCCATACATTTTGAGATACCATTGTAGCTTCCTCATATGCAGTTTGGCATTGGGAAGCACCAGAATACAAGATGCCATGAACCCTAATGCTTGAAGGACTGTCCTTGCAGTCAGCACGGACTGATGAGATAGTTGATGGAAGTAAAGTGACAGACTCTTTTGTTTGTCCGGGGTTAAAAAGGCCATCTGGGCTGCTGTATTCAGTCTTACACCCAGAAAGCACATGTCTTGAGAGGGTACTAGACTGGACTTTATTTCGTTCACAGAATACCCTAGGCATCTTAGCACTGCTATAACATATTCCAGATGCTGTAGAAGGTCTTCCTTTTCTTGAGCCAGAATCAGGCAGTCGTCCAAGTAAGGATAGATTTGAATTCCTTGAAGCCTGAAGTAAGCTATCACTGGAGCCAGAACCTTTGTGAATACTCTGGGCGCAGTAGATAAGCCAAAGGGCAATGCAGAGAACTGATAATGAGAATTTCCAGCTCGAAACCGCAGATACTTTCTGCAACTTAGCCTTATAGGCACATGAAGGTAAGCTTCCTTGAGATCTAAAGTTACCATCCAGTGATCTTTGCCCAGCAGAGGTAAAAGCTGTTGTAATGTCAACATCTTGAACTTGGGAATGTCCAAAAACGTGTTGAGGAGAGATAAATCCAAAATTGGTCTCCACGTGTTCCCCTTCTTTGGCACAAGGAACAGGCGAGAATAAAATCCCAGGCCCCTCTCTGACACAGGGACTGGCTGAATGGCCCCTATGTGAAGTAACTGTAAAACTTGCTTGTGAGCCTCTTTTCTCTGTAGAGGAGGAACGTCTGGCATGCCTGTGAAAGGGGGCATTGTATGGAAATAAAATCTGTAACCGTGGTGAATGATATCCAACACCCATTTGTCTTGAGTAATTAAATCCCAATTTTCTTTGAAAAGAGACAGTCTTCCCCCCAAAGGAGCTGCCAGACGTGAATCTGCTGGCAGCTGAAAAAACAGGTCATTGGGTCTGTTTACGAAAGGACTGACCCCTGCCCTCACCAGAAGTCTGAGCAGGTGAACTCCTGTTCTAGGCCTAAAAGAACTTTGAGCCCTGCCCCTACCAGGCCTAGACCTACCCCTAGACTGAGAATCATAAGCAGGATATGTCCACCCCTTATCAGGCCAATGTCTACTAAACTTCGTGGCTGTACCTGCAAAAATCTTTAACAGTTTGCATAGACTTAGCTTTGTCCTCCATTTTCTTTAAAACAGCTTCCACAGGCGAACCAAACAACACATCAGACTGTAAAGGAGCATCCAAAATCCTTGTCTTAACATGCTCAGCTAAATTCTGATCCTTCAACCAGGCATGCCTGCGAAGAACAGAGCTGGTAGCAGCCACCCTCGAGGAGGCCTGTACAGCATCAAAACCACATTGCAAAGAATGCTTACCCACTTGTTCGGACACATGAACCAAATCCAGCAACTCTTTACACTCAATACCTTCCGCCAAAGCATCCACCTTAGATTTCAATTGTGAAAGAAGGTAATTCTGATATTTTAACATGTGAAACTGACAATTCAAAGCTCTCATGGCTAGAGTGGAAGAAGTATACACTTTCTTTCCCCACCTATCCAAAGCCCTCGCCTCTTTATCAGTGGGGACAGGATTTTTAACCACAGAAGCTTTTACACCCTTAGGCCCCTGGGAAATAGTTTCTGGGTCGCCCTAGGACTCTTAAACAAATATTTATGAGCTTCGGGCACCCTATAATACCTATCAGGCTTAACAGGAGCAGGAGGCAAAGAGTCAGGGTTCAGGGAAGCCTCTGCAAAACATCTTCCACCACATTCAACACAGGAGGAATAGCTAAAGGCCTATGCTGGGGTAAAACAAGAACTCCCTAAGCCTTTTCCTGGAGTCAGAGTAATCCTGGCCTTCCCATTTAAAGTGCTCCCTCATGGAATGCAAAGTCTCTGAAAATGAGAAATCCTCAGGTGGAGACGCTGTAGGAGTGGAATCATCCACATCAGAATCAGAATAGGTAGGATACTCCTGCAAATCTTCCACAGAAGATTCTGAAGCCTCAGAACACTGTTCAAAACTCTCAAACTCAGGTTCCACCCTAGGCCTCTTATCAGGCGGGGCATAGAACCCCTAATCATAGTAATCAAATCTTCTGCCATCTTAAGCATATGTTTCTTAGGTACAGAACCTGAAATGGTAGGAGAAGCCCCCACTGAAACTGAAGTAGGCCTACCTCTCATAGAAGTTTTGGCAACAGAAGGAGAGGCCCTAACTACCTTGGGAAGAGAGGGAAGAACAGTCACCTGAGAAGCCCCCTCAGCCTGGCCTACCTCCTGAGAAGGCACATCCTGTAAGAGTATAGTTTCTGCCTGGGACTCCATGGAAACTCCTGGCAAAACCTCCGGCTCCACTGAGCCTTCCAAAGAACCGACGTCCGGGACTGCGTGTTCGTGATCCCTAGGCTACACTGTTTTAACCTTGCGCTTCTTGGAGGAGCGCCGGAGCATCCGGCGGCATTTTATAATTGCAACGCTTCCCAAACACTAACCTGGCACAGTCTAACCTCCTCTTAATAGTGCGTTTGTTAAACCTAGCACAAGAGCGGCAACCAACAACGTCGTGCTCAGGCCCTAAACAAGGTATACACAAGGTATGATAATCCCTATGAGGTATCTGTTTCCCACAAGAAATACAGTTATTCACTTTTTCTGACATCCGGTAAAATACTGAGGCAAGAAAACCAAAATGTTCCCCAACGGGGTACTTAGCCAACTCTGTTTCGGTCTGAAACTCCGGTTTCGGAAATATTTCAGTACGCCAACCTGCACTCGCAAAACTGCTTCTGCATCGGACCATGCGGCAAAAAAGACTGAGGATATGACGTCGGTCATGCGCATTAGTACCCTGACGTACTGACGTCAGTCTAATGCGCCCTGACCGACGTCAGCCTTATACTCTGGTATTCGGGCCGACTGGGACGCGGACTATACCCAATAGTCAGGACTGCAGCAATGGAAGACGAAGAACATCCTCCCTCACCAGCCTCAGTAAGAAGCGGAGATCCCTCATAAAATCCTCAAAAGCTAGTTACGAAAATAAAATTGCCAAAGATTCCAAAGACAACCCCAAGGCATTCTATAGTTATGTCAAGAATCTAAATGGCAATACTCAGATCTGCTCTGAGCTTTCAACAGAATGGCATTAAATATACTGATCCCAAGGATATTGCCAATATCCTTGCAGATCGATTTAGTGCCAACTTCACCCCCCTCTCACTCCCTAAAGGGCCCATCTCAATACCAAAAGATTGCCAAATTATGGTAATCATGGCCACACAGGTAGAAAAGTACAGTTTTGTACCTACCATAAATGTAGATGTCCGAGAGGAATGCATCTGCAGTCCTTACAAATGGGTCCCGGACACTCATCACCACTTATATAAGGCCCCTTTTGCAGATCCAGAGACTATCTCCCAGGGCCCTAAAGCTGTAGCTACTACTTCTAAAAACCCCCTCCCTCTGAGAATCAGGTCCTTAGAGAGATGGGGTAAAAAAGTTTACACCTCTGCTACTTTGTCAGCTAGAGCTTTGAACTGCCAATTTCATATGATTCAATATCAAGAGTTTATGCTTGACCAGTTGACTAAAAAGCTGTCCTCTGAAGAATCTTTAGATAAAAAGTATGTTCAAGAAATGTTACATAACATACAGCAGGTTAGCAACCATTCTTTAAAATGTGGCTCCTGATAACTGTGCCAGTCATGGCTGATCTAAAGGAAGCCTCCAGTGCATCATAGCCACATTTTAAAGAATGGTTGCTAACCTGCTGTATGTTATGTAACATTTCTTGAACATACTTTTTATCTAAAGATTCTTCAGAGGACAGCTTTTTAGTCAACTGGTCAAGCATAAACTCTTGATATTGAATCATATGAAATTGGCAGTTCAAAGCTCTAGCTGACAAAGTAGCAGAGGTGTAAACTTTTTTACCCCATCTCTAAGGACCTGATTCCTTTCAAAGGAGGGTTTAGTAGTAGCTGCTACAGCTTTAGGGCCCTGGGAGATAGTCTCTGGATTTGCAAAAGGGGCCTTATATAAGTGGTGATGAGTGTCCGGGACCCATTTGTAAGGACTGCAGATGCATCCTTGAAGGACATCTGCACTCTCCAAAGCTAAGAATACAACATCAATGGGACCAGATGACATCCCAGGCTGTGTACTACATGAACTACAAAATTAACTGGCACCTCACCTAAGTGTCATGTTTTATCATAGCGTCACCTCAGGCTTCGTGCCCACTGAGTGGCGCACAGCTACAGTTATCCCACTCCACAACGGGGGATCCACCTTAGATCCCGGGAACTACCGCCCCATCAGTCTGACAAGCCTGATCTGCAAGGGCATGGAACTTATAAACAAAGACATTGGCAACCTTCAAACAATGGACCCCAACCAGTTTGGGTTTGTGAAGGGCCGATCTTGTCTCCTGAACCTGATAAACTTCTTTGAATCAGTCTCCAGAGCTGTGGACGAGGATAAGGTGGTCCACACAGCCTATCTGGACCTCGCCAAGGCCTTTGACACCATCCTCCACTCTGGAATCATAGATAAACTTACTAAGCTGGGCATACATCCCTACGTCACTCAATGGGTTGCCAACTGGCTTACTGACAGAACCCAGATTGTAAAAGTAGCCAACTCCAAATCCAGCTCCAGACAAGTGACAAGCGGAGTACCTCAGGGTTCAGTCCTGGGACCACTCTTGTTTGGCATCTACTTCTCTGAAGTACAGGCCAACACTAAGGGACTCTGGCTAATAAAGATTGCAGATGACTGCAAACTGGGAGCCATTATTGAATACCAAATGATGTGGATATTCTACAAAAGGGCCTTACAGAAACAGATGCCTGGTGCCAGAGCCATGGGCTCAAGCTTAATGCCAAGAAATGTATAGTTATCCCCTTTGGAAAAAAACATGTACCCATGAATTACCACATAGGTGGCAGTACACTAAACATTGAAAGTGTGATGAGAGACTTAGGGACACAGGTGGACAGTGGTCTCACTTTCGCTAACCACATCACCACAACAGTCAGGAAATCCTTCTATGTGGCACACCTCATCACTAAGGGCTTTTCATCCAGAAAAAATGAGGTCATTGTCCCACTGTACTCCGCCCTCATTAGACGAATTATAGAGTATAATGCCCTGTTTGGTATGTACCTCACAAGACATCTGCAACAGCTGGAAAGGCCACAGAAACACCTCACTAAAAGAATCACAGGCCTAAAGCAGATGCCATATGCTGACTGTTTGAAAAAACTCCAGCTATACTCTGTGGCACATCGTCTACCTAGAGGCGATCTCTGCTTAACATACAAGGCCATGTCAAACCCTGAGCTGTTGGACATGCTCCATTTAAAGAAATCCCAACCCTTCAGAGCCACACGCTCCAGGGATCTAAACCTTGTCATCACAATGAACAAAACATGCTGGAGGGATAGGTTCCTGACCCAGAGACTCCCCATACTCAGGAATAGACTGCCCATACATGTCAAGCAAAGCGAATCCTTGGCCCTCTTCAAAATGAACCTTGATGATTGGATGGGAGATAGGAAATTCACCCCGGAGATCATGTCAGCCACCCTGCTAGACAGGGGTCCAGAGAAGTAAACATTGTGGGAAGAAATATCCAGGGAATTGTTATGGCTAGGCTTGTATAGGCCCTAGGGCCAATAGCCTAGTACCAACCTATGAACCTATAAGGCCCTGCAAGATTGCAGTGGCAAAGCCAACTCTGGATTTAGAGAAAATTGGCAAATGGTAAAGCTTGGTGAAAGTATGAACAGAATTCCAGGTAGCAGCTTCTAAGATGTCCCTGATAGGAACGCCTCTGGGAAAGGCTGTAGAAGTAGATGCAGCCCTGGTGGAGTGAGGTCGATCCCTGGGGGATATGTTTTCCATGGTGCTTGTAGCACAAATGAATGCAATGGCTTATCCATTTAGAAATGGTTTGTTTTGAGATAGCCTTCCCCTCTGCCCCTGCAGCAAATGCTACCAGCAGTTGTTCAGATTTTCTTTGAGGTATAGTCCTGTCCAAGTAGAATCTAAGTTGCCTGTGCACATCCAAGGAATGCAGAATCCGTTCTAGGGGCGGCTCATGCTATCGGACTGCCAGACTGCAGCCCTCCCACCTAGAAAAAAAAAAAAAAAGAAAAATCTTTAAAACTAAAAAAACAAAAACAGAAAAAAAAAAAAAAAGCAAACGTCCCGACTCCTCTGTGCATGCGCAGACATTTGAAGACCTCAGACTGCCTTTATCAGCAGTCCGGATAGAGCTAGACAGGTACCCAGCAATCATTGCTGCAAATGCACCCAGGAATCACTGCTGTGACAACCGCACAGAAGAGGAGGTCTGGACTGCTTCGGCTGCAGGCAGATCCAATGAGGACTGAGAGAGGTGAGCTGCTCTTGCGGGACTTTCATTGTGTGGGCTCATTCAGGAGGTAGGTGTAGCAAGTTTTGGTCGCTGGCTGGATTGCTCCGTGTCGCGGGTGGTTTTGCTGCTTCACATTCATGGATTACTTCAGGTCGCTGGCGGATTGCTGCTTCAGGTTTGTTCATGGATTACTTCAGGTCGCTGGCTGGATTGCTTCGTTCAGGTAGGTGTTTGGTCACTGGATGGGACATACAGCAAGTAAATGAAAGCTTTAAGAGTGTGTGTGTGTGTGTGTGTGTGTGTGTGTGTGTGTGTGTGTGTGTGTGTGTGTGTGTGTGTGTGTGTGTCCAGTTACTATATACTGGTGGCTAGAGAGAGCAAATGGTGGTGGATAGAGATACTCAGGCTTGAACCTTGTATTTTGGATGCAGGTAGCAAGGACCTGAATTCCCTATCCACCACCATTTCTAAAAAAAAACTTGCAGATTTTTGCCTCACATTTGTTATGTTCCTCATAAAATCTGTGGCTTCTGTATCTACATTTTTCCTTGCAAAGTCTGTAGTGTAGTGGTGCACTGGTAGCATTGCTGCCTAACAGCTACAGGTTCTCTGGTTTGATTCCTGGTTGGGGTGCCTTCTGTGTGGTGTCTGCATGTTCTCTCATCTTGCAAAGATGTGATTGGCATTTCTCTCTGCTCTGCTGAAAATTGTCTTTTTTTCCAAGTCAGACTAGTTTCCTGGTTAAATGTTTAAAAAATAATAGGCATTTGAATTTCAGACATCAGAAAGTACATGGAAACACAAAATTGTTCTAGCAGTTGTCTAAGTTCATAACATGGATATTTGAAATTTGTCCCTATTTTTGGGACTGCATTCCCCCATTATTGGCTTTGTCCAGGTATTTTGTGCTAAGGTTGAGAGTTATCTATGGTGAGAACTGTATTCATTGAATGTTTGGGGGCTGTATTCCCCCCATTACTGGCTTTGTCCACATGTTTTTTGCTAAGAGGTTGACAGCTATAGTGAGAACTGAATTCACTGAATATGTTTGGGGGCTGTATTCCCCCCATTATTGCCTTTGTTCAGGTGTTTTGTGCCAAGAGGTTGACAGCTATGCTGAGAACTGAATTCACTAAATGGTAGCCATTTAAGTTTGTCTTCCTCTCTTTTACAAAACAGCTGATTTGGCATAGTGGCATGTTTCTCTGACTGTTTTGCACAGGGTCCCCTGGGTTAAAGATGTGGCAGTGAAATGTATGGTGGTAACACAGCATTTTATTCTAGCAACTTTCCAACATTATACAAGCAATGTTTAAAATGTGTCCCTGGTTGCCCCCCCCCCCAATAAATTTTGGCTTTTTCCAGATTTCTTGTGCTGCAAAGTTCAGAGGTACAACTGTGTGTCAAGTACATTTTACAAGGAGCTGAGAGCTGCAGGGGAACAAAACGTTAGTGCTGCTTATTCTGAGTCTGCTTGCATTAATAGCACAACAGGTAGTGCACTTGCTTTTGATGCAGAAGGCTGTGGGTTCTACTCCCACGGTAGATAGATGCATTGCTGATACTGTACTGTGTTGTAAAGTGGGTGAATGCTGCAGTCCTTTTTGGCAAAGATACCTAGAGTAGTAACTATGAACCTGTTATCAGTTTGCCATACAGTCCCTATTGCGATATTACTAGCTTATTGTTTTTTTAATGCATGCAACATAGGCAATTTATTCCTCAAGGGCAACAGGCACTTTATTTGTAGATGAATAAACAGTGACATATAAAGCTGTTTGCTAGCAGCAACCTCTTCATTGTTACAGATTTCTTTAATGTGGAATTATTTAGATGACTATTACTACTTCAGAGATTGTGCATATTTACTGATGCTGGTGGACTGTAGAAGGTTGAGTAGACTTTTATGATGGAAATGTTCCGAATTGGGTAGTTTTGTCATTGGTGCAAGCATGTTTCATTGTTTACTGGAAAAATGTTCAAAACAATAAATTTAAAATGCCGTCTAACAACTGTACTGTATTGTACAAGGAATATAATTTAGTAGAATCAGGAAGGTGTATCAAAGAGCACATGTATGTGTCATGTGCAAGGGGCCTATGATTTGAAAACAGCCCAAAGTTAACCTTTATCTGCCACTGGCAAAATGTATTTTCTTTGAATGTGGGTTTCAATGCTGTTTCATTGAATGTGCGTTTCAAGGGCAGAGAAGTTTTTAATGCTAAGCCTGTTTTCATTGTGAGACTGCGTTGCTTTGTTTAGCAGATGTCTTGGTGTTTGTGCTGTAAAATGCAAAATAAAACTTTCAAATGAAATCCAGATCATCATAGAAGTAAAGCAGCATGCACATTAGTGTTTATGGTAGATGGAGTGAAATAGCCAAGTAATGGATCATTGGAATGGCTGCAGGGGGGAGGGCTCCATTCGACCATGATTTTGTGAGGGCGAAGGGCGGAAATTCAAAGACAGCCCCAGCTGAACTATACCCTCCCAACTGTCCAGATTTTCATAGAATAAATAGATTTTTGCTTCTTATTTTTGGTTTGTTCCTCATAATATTTGTGGTTTTCTGGAAAATCGTTTAGGAATTAAGTCACTAAATAATGACACACTGAGTTTCAGACTTCATAACCTTCAGAAAAATGCATTTTAAAGTAAGACCTGTTCTATCAACTGTCTCAGTTTATACAAGAGCAATTTTTAGTACTGTTTATATGTTCCCCCAATATATTTGGCCTTGTCCAGATTTATTGCATTAACAGATTGAGAGGTACATGCAAATAAATTGCTTTATAGAATTAGGCATAGCCAAACCTCTCAACTGTCCCCGAATTTGGCTCAAAATGTTGCTCTTCCCCTAATAATCCTTCCGCAAAATTGCAATTTTGGAAGAAAACATGGAGGGTTTGCAATTTAGAAATAACTGTAATAATCAAGAGTTATAGATTACTTTTATTTCAGAAATGCATGTACATTATTTTATTTTGTCAGCTGCTCAAGTTAGCAGTACTATTATTAAAAAAGTGTCCCTTCTTTGACAGGTTCCCAGCTGTATTGTGTGGCTATTTTATATTTTTGCATCACATTTTTGGTCAATTTTTCATAAAATTGTTTTTTTTGGCAAATTCGTGGTAAATCATTAAATACTGAAGTTAGAAAATAATGACAGACATTTGAGTTTCAGATTTCATATCCTTCAGAAAATTCATACTAATGCAAGACCTACTATTCTATTATCTTTCTAAGTTTATAAGAGCAATGTTTAAAAATTGTCCTTATTTTTGGGCCTTTGTCCCACTTCTATGTATGGCTTTGCTCTGAGGGTGGGGTATGACAAATGTGTCAGGGCCATCACAGTCATCCAGAGACATTTCAAATTGTGACATACTTGGTTGCACCCCACTCCCCCATGTAGTGACTCTGGATGTGTCCAAGCAAGGCAAAGAGCAGTTATGCAGTGCAAATGTGCAGGGTATCTCCCCATGCCATGTAAATGTGCAGGGTATCCCCCCATCCAAGGTCGACACAAGTACTACAGTGGCTTTTCATCTGTTCTTGATTTTGCAGAATGGTCTGGTTTCTGTCATATTTTTGTACTGTTGATTTATGCTCATTACTCAAAGTGCCTGTTGCTCTGTGTTTTAAGTAGCAATGCTTTAATGACCATCAGATAAGCTTGTCTGAGATCATAACATGCAAGTAAGCTTTAATAAGCATACTGTTAAAGAATTGCCAGCATTGAAGCCTTTCTGTTGTTGCCATGCAGAGAATACTTAACTAGATAATGTATAAGCGTTGGGTATTGAAATGCATATGGCAGTATTTGTAATAAAGGACAGGATTACATTATTTTAAGAAGCTCATTACACTTGTTGGAGACTTCCAGTGATCTCGGAGGGCTTTACACGTAAACTAAACAGAATGCCATTCATGTGTGGTCCATAACCTGTACAGTAATCCTTTAAGCAATGTATTTTGAGCTTGTTTGCTTTTTTTACTTTGATCATGTTTTCCCCATGAAACAAGTAGATAGTTGTCAGGCAGCAGGTCTTTTTTGGATAAGAAACATTTTTACAAGTGGGGACATCACAGAGATTGCTACTTTCCGCATGTTACTTGGTACTTTAATAAAGCTGAATATAAATTATAATGCAGTGCAATGAGAAGCGGTTTGAGTTGAGTGCTGCATGTTTTTCTTATACTTGATTTTGACTGGCATTCCAGTAATGTATTTAAAAAGTAATTTATTTTTTCATGCCTCACAACCTTTTTGTTTCCATCCAGATATTAAGTAAGCAGTCAAGCAGCCAATGCATTGAAATATTTTTATTCTTTTACACTTCATTTGTCTTGATTGGACTCTCATAATGAGGGTTTGGCACCCAGGGCAGCATATTTAATTAAAGTTTAGTTTTTATGATTTTGAGCATAACTCCTCCCCTTTCTAGTTGTCTGCACCCCTTCCCATTGACCCCACCCATTCGGCTATCTCCTGCAGCCCCCTTTGATTTGAAGTCACCAGCCGCCACTGATCCGTTCCCCTTTGTTCTATGGATTAGGAAAGAAGGTTGGCAAATGAATGGACTGATTTAGAGCCACACTGGATACCACCTTGGGCATGAAGGATGGATGGGTCCTGAGTGATACCCTGTTGGCATGAAAGATGATGAAAGGCTCCACTGCCATAAGGGTCTGTAATTCAGACACCCTTCTAGCTGAAGTGATTGCTAAAGGAAAGCTGTTTTCCAAGAAAGAAATTTTAAGTCCGCAGTAGAAGCTGGCTCGAAAGGAAGGACAGTGAGTTTCTCCAATACAAAGTTAAAGTCCCAGGCTGGGGTTGGAGCTCTCTGGGTGGTCTCAAATTTTTGGCCCCTCTGAGGTACTGCTTGAGCAGTGGATGAGAGAAGAGGGGAGGTTCTGTGTTATGAGCTGAAATGGCTGAGGCGTGAATTTTAATGGAGGAAAAAGACAGGCCCTTGTGAAGCATCTCAGTTAAGTATTGTAAAATCTGAGGTAAATTGGGCACTGCTGTGCTCATCTCTTGAGATTGGTTCCAGGCACAGAACCTTTTCCATTTTTCAGCATAAGATTTTTTTAGTACTAGGCCTCCTTGCCTCTAAGAAGACATCCATCACAGGTTTGCTGAGGGATGCTAAGTTAGAATTTAAGTAATAAGCCAGGCTGCAAGGTTCAGTGTTGGAAGCTGAGGGTGCAGAATCTGGTTCTCCTGCTGAGACAGCAGGGAAGGAGTCTGAGGCAGGTGCCATGGAGATAACCGTGACACACTGCACAGGAGGGGGTACCAGTGTTGGTGCTGGCCAGTCTGGAGCAATCAAAATCATCCTTGGTTTGTCCTGTTTGACTTTTAGTAATACTTTGGAGAGCAGACGCAGCAGGGGGGAGGCATAGACTGATAGGTTTTTCCAGCTGAAGGACAGAGCATCCACTTTCTAGGCTTGTTTGTGGGGAGTCCTTGTGCAACATTTGTCAAATTGGTAGTTCTGGGGGGAGTTAAACAGGTCTATATCCGGGCTCCCCCATTCGCTTGTCAACATGCTGAAAATCCTTGGTTCCAGTTTCCACTCGTGTGGGTCCATCAGGTTTCTGCTTAGTCCATCTGCCAGTGTATTTAACTTTCCTGGCAGGAATTGAGCTTGTAGGTGCACTTGGTAGCTCAAGGCTGCATTCCACAATGCCATGGCTAGTCTGCAGAGGGGGTAAGAATATGTACCCCCCTGCTTATGTACCACATAACTGTGGTGTTGTCTGTCTTTACCATTAGTTGTCCTGGAAGAATGTAGTCCTTGAAGGCTGTCAGAGCATTCTGTATATCTAACATTTCTTTTTGACTGATATGCAGGTGCATTTGACTTGGGTTCCATTGGCCCTGAATGCACTTTCCTGCCAAGTGAGCCCTCCATGCATAGTCTGATGTATCGGTTTGTCAGGGTTTGGGCGGCAGGGGGTGGTGTGAAAGTAGTCCCTTGTTTTGGTGGCAGGCCTCTGCCCACCAAAGGAACTCTAGGTGTAGGCAAGGTATGATAGGAATCATTGTTTCTAGGCTGTGAGAATGTTGACTCCATAGGCTTTTTAGATACTACTGTAGTTTCCTCATATGCAGTCTTGCATATGGAATTAGAAGAATGCAGGAGGCCATGAACCCCAAGACTTGCAGTATTTGTCTTGCAGATATAGCAGGGTTTTTGTGGCCACTTGTTTGAAGTAGGTTGTCAAATGAGTTTGCTTTTCTGGCGTGAGGTAAGCCATCTGGGAAGTTGTATTCAAGTTTACTCCCAGGAATGTAATCTGACAGGGTCCCAGCTGTGATTTCTTTTCGTTTATGGTGTACCCCAGACAAGTTAGAACCCTTTTTACAAATGCCAGATGATTCAAAAGTATGTCCTGGCTTTCTGCCTGAATTAGACAATCATTCAGATATGGGTATATTTGAATACTTCTTTGCCTTCAAAATGCAATCACTGGAGCTAGGCACTTTGTGAATACCCTGGGCGCAGTAGATAAGCCAAAGGGCAGTGCAGAGAACTGATAGTGCATGTAGCCTGCTTTGAAGTGTAGGTATTTTCTGCAAGATTCCCTGATTGGGATGTGCAGGTATGCTTCTTTTAGATCTAGTGTTGCCAACCAGGCGTCTTTGCCTAGCATAGGAAGTAATTGGTGAAGAGTCAAGCACCTTGAATTTTGGAATCTCCAGAAAGGTGTTTAGAGTAGACAGGTCCAGGACAGAATGCCATGAATTGTTTTTTCTGGGTACCAGGAAAGGTCTCGAGTAGAAGCCTTGTTCCTTTTTCTCTTCTGGTACCAGTTGAATAGCCCCCCATGCTTAAGAGAGAAAGTACTTGTTTTTGGGCCTATGCCCACTGATTTGGGGGTAAGTCCGGCCACCCGCTTGGTGTTGGCAACGTGTGGAAGTGAAATCTGTATCCCTGGGACACTATATTTAAAACCCATTTGTCCTGGGTGATGAGTTCCTAATTCTTTGCATGAAGAGCAATCTTTCCCCCAAAGGGGCAGTCAGTTGATAAGATCTTGGAAATTTAAAAGGAAGTCATTGAGACAGTTTATCATAGGGAGAGACTTATTATTCCCAGATTTGGAAGTGCAGGCCCCCCCCCACTGCTTAGTTCTGTGTGTCCCCTGGGACTGAAACCTGAGGTTTTTGCGGTGTCTGGGTTTGGCTTGAGAAGACCTGGAAGGGGCTGGAAAGGACTAATTATTAGAAGGCCAGTGTCTACTAAACCTAGGAGGCTGAACTTGTAAAACAATCTAACAGTTTGCATAGATTTAGCTTTAACTTCCATCTTTTTAAGAACTTCTTCAGCCTTGTTGCCAAACAGGCGGTCCTGATTTAGAGAAGCATCCAACAATTTAGCTTTAACATGATCAGGCAAAGATTGCTCCTTAAGCCAAGCATGCCTTCTAAGCACAGACCCAGTAACAGCAGCCCTGCAAGAGGCCTCTAAAGAATCAAAACCACATTGCAAAGTATGTTTTCCAACTTGTTCAGCAGAATACATTAAATCCTGTAAGTCTTTATTTTCCACACAGTCAGGAATCAACATCATTTTCTGTTTAAGTAGTCCAATAACATGTTGCGAATATTTTAACATATGAAATTGGCAGTTTAAAGCTCTAACTGCCAAGGTTGCTGAAGTATAAACCTTTTTACACCATCTATCCGGCGCCCTGGAGTCTCTATCAGAAGGGGGTAGGATTTTTAGTAGTAGAAGCCTTAATGCCCTTGGGTCCTTGTGAAATAGTCTCTGGATCTGCAATAGGACTTTTGAAAAGGAACTTATGTGACTCGGGGACCCTGTAGTATCTGTCTGATTTACTGGGAGCAGGAGGCAGGGAATCGGGCCAAACTGGATTCCGAGAAAGCATCATCAACAATGTCTAGTACAGGAGGAATAGCCAAAGGCCTATGCTGAGGTAGGAGAAGGAAATCCCTAAGCCTCTTTTTTGAATCAGAAAATTCCTGGCTTTCCCAGTGAAAATGCTCCCTCAAGAGTATGTAAGGTTTCCTCAAATCCTCAGGAGGGGAATCATAGGGAACAGAGTCCTCTGCATCAGAATCCTCATAAGTGGGTAAGGACAAATCCAGGTCATCAGAAGAGTCTGAAAAAACAGAATCCTGATCAGAAGATTCATAATCAAGCTCAACCCTAGGCCTCTTAGAGGGTGGGGGGTTGACTATCCCTGATAAGAGTTATTAGATCTTCAGCCATTTTTATCATTTTTTGTTTAGGCATAGAGGTCTGAGCATGTGGCCTGGGTGTCGGTTTTTTAGACATGGATCAAGATTTAGGCCTTATTAATGAAGGAGGCGTCGATTTAATATGCAAGTCCATAGGCCTGAATACACCCTCAGAAGCCGGTGCCTGCACAGCGGCTCTGGACCCATCCAAGGTAGAGACATCCGCGGGTTTCATAGATGAAGTACCTCGTGGCATACCGGACTCTGAATGGGTCTCAGTAGAGGCCTGCGAATCTGAAGTAGTGGGTATCAGGAGCTGCGAAAGCGCCTCTGAGTACAGGCGAACTGGTGACTGGCTTAGGAAAAGCGTCGTTGGCAGTTTTGGTCCTTGGCAGCCTGTCTCTGTCTTTATCTTTGCGTTTTTTTCGGAATTCCGGTAGTCAGATGGCTAACCGACGACATTTCTGGATAATTAAACCAAGAACTGAAATATTTAGAGGCAAAAATATACAGACGATGGACAGTGCACTGATTAAATAAAGCACAAAACCTACAACAAGGTACGTCGTGGTCAGGACCTAGGCCTATACCCCCGACGACCTGATGTCATGGAAGAAGGGGCAGCAACTGATGCAGGACCAAAGAGTTTGTTAATCAGGCAGACGTGAGGGCAACCTGCAAGCAGATTACCCAAATGTAATGCCTGCAACAGTGAAACACGAAGAACATCTGGCTTCTTATTTCTGAGAGCCTGTGAAGAGGAAGGGAAGCTTGACAGGATGTTGTGTCAAAGATCGCTCCAATGAATTCCAGTGCTCTTGTTGGGGACATTTGAGATTTGTCCATGCTGACCATGATACCTAAGCGAAGATCAAGGCCTTAAGGTAAGAGAGTCTGTGAATGAGAAGATTCCTCATCATGGCGGTAAGGAGCCAATAGTCTAAGTATGGAAACACCTGGAATCCTTGTAGTCGGAGATGAGCTACTACGACTGCCATACTATTGGAGAACACTCCTCGGGGGGGGGGGGGGGGGGCTGTCGAGAGACTGAATGGCAGTACCCTGAACTGACAGTGATTGGCTCCCAGCCGGAAGTGGAGAAACCTCCGGGAGCGTTTGCCCATATTTATGTGGTAATATGCGTCCTGGAGGTTTCTACAACACATCCAGTTGTCCTTCCCTAGAAAGGGGAGGATGGACTGTACCATGACCATCCAGAAGTTTTGAGGCTTTATGAAATTGTTTAGTAAGCTGAGATCCAGGATCGGTCTCTAGTCCCCTCTGTCTTTTTTGGCACTAAAATGAACCTAGAGTAAAACCTGGACCCTCTCTTGTCTGGTGGGACTGGCTGGATGACTTTTTCTTAGCAGCTTTTCGATTTCTAAGGCTGCTGTCTCCCTCTGACTGGGTGGAAAATCGGGGATTCATTTGACGAGTCTGGGAGTAAGATCGAATGGGATATGATAGCCTCTGGTTATTATTCTTTGCAGCCATGCATCCATTGTTATGAGTTGCCAGGCCTGTAGGTGCAGAGAAAATCGACTCCAACTGCTTCCAGAGGAAAGCAACCGGGCCGCTGTTCAGGAGTGCTGGTAGGGTCGGCCAGAGAAGGAATCTCTAGCGCCCTGGTTGCACGGACCCCCTCTAACCCTGAAAGGGGCGTCTTCTGGATTAGTTGCCCCCTCTGCCACGGGGGGATTGCTCAACATGAGTGTCACAAAAAGAGCCTTGGGACTTCTTGAACCACATTTTCCCTCCCCTCTGGTTCCTGGAATAGGATCTCTGGGGAATGGAAAAAACGTATGCCCATAGCAGACAAGTTCTTCCCGTCCTTCTCACTATGTGATAGTGTGTCTCTTACTTTGAGACCAAAAAGGGAAGATTCATCAACTGGCGCGTTAATGAAGGAAGATTTAAAGGGGTCCGTGAAATCACACAAATGCATCCAAGAATGCCATCTCATGATGATGCCTGATGCAACTGCTCGAGCTGCCCCCTCGGTAATGTGAGATATCAAGTGCATCGAGGAGTTAGAGATGGATTCCAGGGTAGCCAGCTGACAGGCAACAGTGTCACGCACCTCGTCAAGTAGTACCCCCGTCAAAGAGGCAGACATTTCCGATATTAGGTCTCTTTGGAGGCGAGTAAAGTGTGCCAGATAGTTCAGCGATCAAATGGCAAAGGTCGCTGAAGAGTAGGCCTGCTTCCCCAGTCTGTTCACAGCTCGAGACTCCATGTTCGGGGGATGGACAGTGGAACTATCCTCTGCCAGTTGCCTCTTGATGGCCGCCACCATGACCATGGAATCAACTACTAACTGCTTGGACCAATTGGGCTGGTCTTCTGGATAAAATTTTGTCCGGCCTCTGGGGGACAGGTTCTATGCTGTCCGGGGCCTTCCAGGCACACTGCACAATCAGCTTAACAAGCTCATCCACAGGTGGGGTCACCCAGGAAGTAGAAGGCTGAGCACGGAATGTCTGCAAGAACACCGATTCCTCCGAAGAAGGGTTAGAGGACTTCCAGTCTCCCCTCTGTCTGAGGATCTTGAGAATGTCTCCAAATGAGACGTCTTCCAGGGGAGACCGTGGGGACCAGAGTTGCTTTCTCTTGCACCGTTTCTTCTAGGGTGGCTCTGCAGTGGAATCTTCTGAGGAGGTCTCCGGAGAAAGGGTTCCTTCAAGGGAAGGTCTTGCAGCTCCCGTGCTCGGGATCCCAGAGTAGGGTGTTGCGACAGCTGCATGCTAGGGGAAGGGGGTTCTGATGTCGATGCCACTGGTGCTAACTGCGAGCCTGGTGAGGCAAGGACCCTCTCCATCACCTGGAAAGCAGGTCCACCTACGGAGGGATGGGAGCCTGGCACGAGAAGGACAACAATCGGAGTCACACCCCACCCTGAGGAGCCCACCTCCAGGTGAGCATCTCCGAGAGGACCGGCAGCTGCCGGTGGAGCCATGGCCATAGATGGCGCCAGCGAAAAAAATAGGTGCCGAACTAGGAACCATGGTGCCGACAGCCCAATCACTGCTCCAAGAGTGCACCAGTTCCAATGGAGCCATTGCTCCAAGAGTAATCAGTGCCGACAGGGGAACCTCCACAGTCGGAGCAGAGACAGCTCGGATGGTCATCGGTATAGAAGTCTCTGTGGCCTTGGAAGAGGTTGGACAAGGATATACTGGTGAATATGCAGTGACCTAGCAGGGGTGGGTAATCCTCTAGCTGCCAAAAGCTGGTCCACAACCCTCTCTACTATCTTGTTCTGAAAGACTCCTGGTGGATCTGAAGGAAGCTGCCAAAGGAGAATCAGGTCTCTCGAAAAAAGGAATAAACTGGTGTCCCAAAAAGGCGTCATACATGGGAAAATATATGGTTCTGGGAAGGTGTTCAACCTTAGGAACTGATGGAGTCATTTGTCTGTGGAGCCGATAAGATATCAACACCATGGCCTGGGATGGTGCCGATGCAGGTACGGTAGTCAAAGTCAGTGTCAAACCAAAACGGCACAGAGGAGGTTGGTGCCAAAGCTGGTACAGTGATAGGAGTCAAAATTAGGGGCAGCACTAAGGGAGAAGATATGGAGCCTGGTGCCGAAGTGAGAAGCTCGGTATCGACTTGGTTCCGAGGAGGACGGAGCTGTAGGAACAGAGTGACCGTTTCTCTTTATATTTTTTAGTCTTAGGAGGTGGTGAGACCTCCGTCCCAGAAAGAGCCTCCGAGAAGGGAGTTTTCATCATACCCTTCAAAATCAACTTGTTCTTACACTCAGCCAAAGTCCAATTGCTGAAGCTGGAACAAATATCACACGAAGCATTAATGTGGTCAACTCCCACACAATATACGCACCGAGCGTGACCGTCTGAGATAGGCATCTTACTCCCACACTTAACACACTGTTTAAATCTTAACTTAGCTTTATCAGACATCATGAAAAAAGGCACACCAGCGATAAGATAAACACCAAAAACAATAGAGAGAAGAGTTTTTTTTTTTTTTTTTTTTAATAGACAGACAGAAAAGGAGAGGAGAGGAGTACCAACAATGGTACTTAGAAAATACCATAAGTGGTAGGAAAGGGCCTACCAAAGGTAGGAGAGAGGGACAGTACCAACGATGGTATAAAGAAACTACCAAAGGTAGAGAGTAGGATATAGAAAAGGTATATACGTTTACAGACGAAAAGGAGATATACAGGGTAAACTAACTAAGAAGAGGTACTGAAACAGATAATCACAAAATAACACTACACTTAGCTTGAGAGAAAAGGCTTGACAAGTCTGACATCTTTGACAAGTACCCCCCTGCTTGTTTATGTACCACATGACCGTGGTGTTGTCCGTCTTTATCAGTAATTGTCCTGGATGAAGGTAGTCCTTGAAGGCTGTCAGAGCATTCTGTACAGCTAGCATTTCTTTTTGATTGATATGAAGGTGCATTTGAATTGGGCTCCATTTGCCCTGAATGCACTTCCCTGCCAGATGAGCCCCCCATGCATATGATACAGAGTATGCAGAGTTAAGATGGATCATACAGTTGGCTGCTGACAACCCACCTGGCTTAAATAGTTCTGTACCTTTAAAACCAGCCTTAAAGAAAAGGCGGGTCAAGTATAGAAAGTAAACCAAGAACCAACGAACCACAAACCAAAAAATCAATGAATGGTGAAGTTTATCTGTTGTCAATAAATTCTTGACGGCTTGGACTTCGTCTTCAAGTATAGAAAGTAACTGATTGCTTTTAGAAATGTTTTAATATTTAAAGACTGAGTACCGGCAAACTGGTGACTGGCTTAGGAGAAGTGTCGTCGGCAGTTTTGGACCTCAACGGCCTGTCTCTGTCTTTTTCTTTGCGTATTTTCGGTATTCCGGTAGTCGGATGGCTAACCAACGTAATTTCTGAATAATTAAACCAAGAACCGAAATATTTAGAAGCAAAAATGTACCGACGATGGATAGTGCACTGATTAAATAAAGCACAAAACCGACAGCAAGGTACGTCGTGGTCAGGGCCAAGGCATGGAATATAGTACAGATGAAAATCCTTATGAGGTATTTGCTTCCCACAAGTAATGCAATTATTAACTTTTACTGACATCAGGAAGGAGCAAGGAGCAAGAAAAAGTTTCCTCAATGGGGTACTTAGCTTTTAGTTGAAGACTTCGGTTCTGAAACTCGAAAATTTCAGGAGTCGGCCAACCGGCACTTGTGAAATGCTTCTGCTTCAGGCACCTCGTGGCAAGAAAGACTGATGTAATGGCATGGGCTGCATGTTTTATACCCCTGACAACCTGACATCATGGAAGAAGGGACAGCAACCAACACAGGACCCAAGACTTTGTTAAATCAGGCCGACTGAGGGCAACCTACCAGCAGATTACACAAATGCAATGACTGCAACAGTGAAACACGAAGAACGTCATGCTGGTACAAATGCATTATGTTTATTTTTCTGTCTAACAGATGACAAATGGTGCAATATTCTTGTTTTTAACTTACAATTAGTTTTTCCAACATAAAAACTCAGACATGATTTGCAGCATGCCAAGTAAACCAAATTCTCTGTATGGCAAATCTGCATAAAACTCAAATGTGTATTTTTTTGTTTGCAACAGGAAGTATAAATAATTTAAACCATTCACATTTGGACATGCTTTGCAATGCCTACAGGGAAAAGTCCCTGTTCTCATATGTGCAGAGGAAACACGGTTAGCCTTCTTATTTCTTAAACCAGGTTCTATGCATAACATGTCTTTTATATTATTATTTCTCTTGGAAGGTAAATCTGGGTTTCTCATCTAAAATATCCCTCAAGTGATTGTCACTTCTTAGTATCTTCCAGTTTTGCTTAATAATATCACATATTCCATACACATTGTTACTATAATGTAGCATTACCTTAGGTTTTTTATCATACTTATTAGATGACTTCACCGTGTCTCCCTGCTGTTCTTTATCATCAGAAAACCATGGTCTAGCCCTAGCTTCCCTGTTAGCTATTATACTGTTCTTAGTTTTTTCAAAATTTTACTTTGAATACCCCTTTTCTTTAAGATGTTCATTTAAAAGTATGCCTAGAATGCATACTACGTGCATTCAAATAATGATTTCTCCAGCATTGTTTCCTATGCAAGGTAGTGTTTACCTTACCAGTTACACCTTTATTTAATGTGACATCTAAAAAAGCAATGGTCTAATTGCTGTGTTCTACTGAAAACCTAAGAAAATCTGTAGTTTTCTCCAGGTAATCAACACAGTTCAACAGTTCATCACTGCCCTGTGCCCACAACAAAAAATGTCATCAACAAATCTGACATAAAAAATTGTTGAGGTCTTCCATAGATGTTCACATTTAAAAATATTTTTATCTTCCCAGAAGGCTAACACTAAATTAGCATATGAATTGGCACAGGGTGTGCCCATGGCAACACCCTGTACCTGCCTATAATGTGTTCCATTACAAAGAAAGATGTTATTTTCTAACACCAATGCTAGTGCTTCCAGGATTAAAGTGTTGGTATTCTCATCATATATATTAACTGTACGCATTCCCTCTTTCACTGCTTTTAACCAAAATTCATTTGTGACGACCGTGGACAGACTGTTGACGTCCATGGTTACCATCAACACATTCTTCAAATCTAAAGTTTGGCAAACATCATACAATTTTGATAAGAATTGTGCAGTGTCTTTCAAAATCTTAGGAAAATAAGCAAGCAGATTTTTCAGTTTTGTTTCTACCCACATACATAAATGTTCAGTAACCCATCCCCGTCCTGAATCTATTGGTCTCATCGGTGGGGAGGGTACAGTATTTTTATGCATTTTTGTAGTGCTTTGAAAATAGGAATTACTGGATGTTCAATGCTTAAAAATACATACAACTCATCATATAACACTCCATTTATCCTTAAAGCCCTTAGCTTCTTACCAACTGTGGATAATTTCTTAAAAAACTTGTGAGGATGAAATAAGACTATCTTGACAATGCAACATGCAGGTTTAATAATTTAACTTATTTGGAAAGGCAAGCACTGCTAGATTTAATGAATGATGATAGACTGCTTATCAAACCATCTGATAAGGGTGGGGCCATTGCAGTTATGGATACTACAGCATACATACAATTTTTGGATGGCCTAACCAGTGATATCAGTACTTACCATAAATATTTCACCTTTGATGGTTAAGCAATACATATGTAATGTACCCCCTAATGATCTTCTAATTGTTTCAGCTAGTGGCTCAATATATAATGCAAACAACAGTGGGGATAGTGGAAATCCTTGTCTGGTCCCTCCTGCTATGTTTCTCTGTTCTGAAAGCCTGTCTCTTATCTTCACCCTTACTGTTGTTTCCCTATACACTTTTACTAATATTTCTATCCACTTCTCTGGAAACTTCCAGCTTCCAGTCATTTCAAATAAATATTCCCACCCTACTCTGTCAAACTCTTTCTCAGCACCCAGTGAGATCAATGCTAGCTCCTAACCATTCACTTGTGCATCTTGTATTAACAATGTCCTTATTAAGTTGTCTACTGCCCTTTGCGCACACACACACACACACACACACACACACACACACACACACACACACACACACACACACACACACACACACATATCCATCCCCACAAACCCCATTTCATCACTGTGAAAAAGATTTGGTATAATTCTCCCCAAGCTTTCTGCCTATATTTGCTTAAAACAATTAAAGTCATGGTTCAATATTAACAACGGCCTGTATGACATTGAGGACAGTAGAACCTTACCTCTTTCCAAAGCATTGGTGGCTGTCCTCTTTCCATTACGTTATTAAATAACTATATCCACCTGCCCAGCATGCTTTCCCTCCCCAGTTTGCAGATTTCTATAAGGAGGCCATCTCTTCTTAAAGATTTCTTTTTTGCCATTTTCCCCAAGGCCCTTATAACTTCCACCCGGTTTGTTAATTCTGTTAATCTTCCTTTTTCGTCCTCCTCTAATCCGCAAATTTCTGGACATGCCCATTCCCTCTCTTTGATCTTTTCTGCCTCTTCTTTCCCTTTTTCTTTTTTACATAGTTCTTGACAGTATTCACTCAAGCCTTCCAATATTTCTGCAAACTTACTTACTTTCTGTCCTGTGGTGTCTAGTCTAATTTTATATACCTCTCTTTCCACTTCTTGCTGCCTCAATCTCACTGCCAAAGCTTTAGCTGCTTTTAGGTTTTCACTACATTACAATTCTTTACTGCTATTCTTTTGTCCCAAATCTTTCTACCTTCTCATTTCTATATTTTTGGTTTGATTTTTTTACCTTTCTTTCCTGCTTTGTATTCTAAGTCTCCTTTTCCTTTGAATTTCTACCAATTTTTCCATCATCCACTCTTTCGCTTTTCTTTTACCTTTATCCCTCTCTTTTAACTGCTCTCTGTATTGCATCTCTCAATCTTCTTCCTTTCCTTCTAATACTCCTCTGTTTCTTCCCTATTATATAGGTTCATAGATCAGTACTAAGCTAACTGCCCTTATGAGCCATTTTAAGCTTAGACAATTATCCCTTGTGAGACTCAAACCCTGCACCTTGTGTTTGTAAGGCAAACACCTTAACCATTAAGCCACCCTCCCAAATACTCTTCCACCTCTCTTCTTAGTACCCGTCTTTCTGGTCTCAACACACTCTCTTCCCTGATCTGGACCCCTATCATAGCATAATCTGAAATTGTGAGAGGTTCTACTCTTACCTCTCCCCACCAGGTATTCATGTTCCACGGTTGTGTAACTTTTTTTTTTTCCAAGCACCTTTACTGAATTATCACTTGTGACATAGGCAAATCTGCATTCATACAAAGTAATCAAACTATATTAACATAACAAACATTATACTTCACATATATTGCTATATAACCTAAGCAACATTACACACATTATTCAATTCCTGCCTTTTTTAAACAAGAAGAATCTTTATTAAACCATCACTGACTACACAGGCAAGCATATATTTATATAAATGAAAACAAACCACACCAACACACTCCTAGTTGCAAGCATTTTACACCATTTGCACTCTACTCAATCTTTCTCAATCAAACATCACATAGTTCATTTAAGTCCTGCCGCCTTTCAAATTTAATTCCTCACTTGTACGTACTGTTCCCACAATTCCCATTTTCTCCCATGTAGTTTTCTCCTACCCTTTTCTAAAGATCTGAATTCCAGTTGTTTTATCATTGTTACTATATTCACTACTTCCAGTATCGTTGGTTTAGATTTTGATTTCCAGTTTCTAGCAATTGCTTTTTTGGCAGCAGCCACTATCAGACACAGTTACCATGTCTAGGCAATTTCAATTCTGTATCATAGCTCAGAAAAAATCATCTCCCTCGTCAAACCAATCTGCCCACCCAGCATCTCTGACAGTGCATCCCGCAGGGAATCCTTAAATTCCACCAACCCACCACACTCCCAGAAAATATGTTCCCAATTACCTCTTTCTTCCCCTTCACACCTCCAGATTTAATGTCTGCCTCAGGAAAAATTCTCTGGAGTCTACTTGGGGTATAACATATCCATGTAATCATTTCCAGCCAAAAATCCTAAATCTTCTAGATTCTGCTGCATATTTGGGAGACATACATACATCCTCCCATTGCTTCTTTGCAAGTTGTTTATCCAATCTTTCTTCCCAATCCTTTCTAACCTCCTCTGATTGATTCTTATAGTTATCATGCGCCATTTTATATGCTCTACTAATTATTCCTTTTTCAATGGCAGCTTCTGTTCTAGATTCAATTAAAAACTCTACCAGTGTTGGTCTTTCATTTAGGATCCCCCTACTTCTTTCTCTTTGCCTATACTCTGATATCAATCCCTAATAGGGAAGGCAATCTCTAACCTGCAGCCCAAATTATTCTTGGGAGTCTTCCCATTCCATCTATCCCTCTCTAGTTATTCACTCTCAATACCTTGGTTACTTTGCCAGTTTTCTCCAATACATTCCAGCCAATTCTTGACTATTACCTGTATCCCTAATTGCAGTCATCCCTATCAGCATAACTTCCTTTCGCCATTCCCTTGTTGATTTACTTATTAGAAAACTTTCTGCTAATTTATGGATATAATACTCTGTATGATTATTGTTATTTTCCTTAAAGGCCTGCATCCAAACTCCCAGTCTCTTCTTGTTTTTTGAACTTTCCCCGTTTCATCACCCCTTTCCACTTTGAATTATACTTTTCTGCTTTTGCTATGTATGAGTCTACTATGTAGCTCTGACATACTCCTTCAACTTAGGTAATCTCAATCCACCCTGTTCTACTGGAAGGATCATCTTATCCCACTTGACTCTTGCCATCTTCCCCTCCAAGATAAAGTTCTTCAGCTCTTTATAAATTGCTATCCACCACTTTTCCTCTGGTTGATAAAAACATGCCTGACCTGTGAATAAGACGAAAGTGACTAAACATTTTAACTGCCAGCTTTTCTTGACTACCATACCAATTATATCCTTGAATTTCTAAGTCACTTATTTTATTTTTGCAACGGTTCTAAATATAATACACATAATAAAGGGGAAAGAAGATCCCCCTGCCTGGTTCCTCTGCTCGAGAAGAAATTATCAGAGACGACCTCACGCACTTTAATTTTCACCTCCGATCCTGCATATATTCTCCTAATCAACATTATAATTTTTCAAGAAATGCAAATGCTTCCATTGTCCTGCTCATAAAGTCCCAACATACTCTGTCAAATGTTCTCTCTGCATCAAGACTCTCACCAAAAGCAATGGTATTTTCTTACATTCTGCTTCCTTCTGGATCATCAATATTCTGTTAATATTGTCAAATGTTTGCCTCCCCTCCACAAAACCACACTGATCCATATCTATCAATTTTGGCATTACTTTTGTCATTCTTTTAGCCATTTTAGACATCAACACTTTATAATCATAGTTTAGTATTGAAATTGACCTGTGTGAAGTTGGATCTGATGGATTCTTTACCCTTTTTAGGTATTACAGCTACAAAGTACAGTTGTGTACCTACCATAAATGTAGATGTTCGAGTGTATTCACTGTTGCTGTCATTACAATTGGGTTATCCTGCTGTCAGGCTACACGCAGTCGGCCCGAGTTCCAAAGTCTAAGTCCGGCGTCGGTTGCTGTCACCTCTTCCCTGACGTCAGAGCGCCAGTGGTATAAAAGATGCAGCCGACGCCATTTTCTTCAGTTTTTCTTGCCCCTGATGTCAGGTGCCCCAAAATTGGTAGGCTAATTTATGCCAATAAGCATGCATGCACATAAAACAACTTTTCCTTCATCAACAAGCAAATACACCACATAGGTTGTATAGGATAGAGAAGTACAGATAAACCTCAGCAAAGAAAAAGGGGTATGGAGGGAGGGTAACCTGGACTGCAACAGTGAATACACTCGCACATCTACATTTATGGTAGGTACACAACTGTACTATGTTCATCGTGTTTCACTGTTGCAGTCATTACAATTGGGCTGAATCCCAAAGCTGAGGTTGGGAGGCTGGAGCTAAACAGGATTAGAAGATGCTACAAGGCCTTGCAGAACTGCAGTGGCAAAGCCTGTCCTGGATTTAGAGTGGAGAGGTAAGTGATAGTGCTTTGTAAAGGTATGCACTGAACTCCAGGTTGCAGCCTCTAAGATGTCTTTGGTTGGTACTCCTCTGAGAAAGGCTGCTGCTCTGGTTGAGTGTGGCCTAATGTCCTTGGACACTGATTTGCCATGCTGTGAATAACAGTAACGAATGCAATGGCCTATCCACTTTGAAATAGACTGTTTAGAGATAGGCTTTCCTTGTGATGCTGCAGCATATGCAACTAGGAGTCGATCAGTCTTTCTGAAAGCTTTAGTTCTGTCCAAGTAGAAGCGTAGCTGTCTGTGAATGTCCAAGGAATGCAGAATTCTCTCCCCCTTATTCTGTGGGTTTGGATAGAAAGTAGGCAAATTAATTGTTTGGTTAAGGGCCACAGTGGACACTACTTTAGGCATAAATGTAGGGTTTGTCCTCAGCGAAACCCTGTCTGGATGGAAAATGATAACCGGTTCCACAGCCATGAGTGCCTGTAACTCAGACTCTTCTAGCGGAGGTTATTGCTAGGAGCAGAGCTGTTTTCCAGGATAAGAATTTTATGTCAGCTGCAGAGGCTGGCTCAAACAGAGGTAGTGTGAGTTTTTCCAAGACATAGTTGAGGTCCCATGCAGGTATTGGTGCTCTCCTTGGAGGTTTTATGCTTTCAGCCCCTCTGAGGTACTGCCTTAGTAAGCGGTGTGAAAAAATAGGTGGTTCTGTATTGTAATGAGCTGAAATGGCAGTAGCATGAATTTTAACTGATGAAAAAGAAAGGCTTTTATCCAGCATCTCAGTTAAGTATTGTAAAATCTGAGGAATATTTGGAACAATCGTGTCAATACCTTGTGCTTTGTTCCAAGCACAGAATCTCTTCCATTTGTCTGCATAAGATTTTCTGGTGCTAGGCCTCCTGGCCTCCAAAATAACATCCATCACTGCTTTAGAGAGGGGTGTGTCTTGAGAGACTATATCATCTGCCATGCCGCCAGGTTTAAGGTTTTGAGCTGGCTGTGCAGTATCTGACTGTCTTGTTGGGTCAACAAGTGAGGCATTTGATGTAATGTCCAGGCTGGGTCGTGAGACAAGCTCTTTAGGATTGGGTACCAGTGCTGGCGGGGCCAGTCTGGGGCAATCAGTATCATTTTTGGTTCCTCTTGTCTGACCTTGAGGAGTACTTTGGGTAGGAGAGGCAGAGGAGGAAAGGCATATACTGTTAGATTTTTCCAACAGAAAGAGAGTGCATCCACCTTCCATGCTTGCTTGTGATAAGCCCTTGTGCAGAATCTTTGTAGTTGGTAGTTGTGAGGGGAGGCAAATAGGTCTATGCCCAGACATCCCCAGGTCCTTGTTATCATGCTGAAGACTTGTGGATCCATGACGCTTCTGCTTAGTTCGTCTGCCAGAGTATTTTTCCTTCCTGGCAGGAATTGTGCTTGCAGATGTACTTGGTAAGTCAATGCTGTGTGCCACAAGTTCATGGCTAGCCTGCAGAGGGGGTAGGGATGTGTGCCTCCCTGCTTGTTTATGTACCACATGACTGTAGTATTGTCTGTCCTTATTAGCAGTTGTCCTGGTTGAAGTTGATCCTTGAAGGCTGTTAGGGCATTCTGAACAGCTACCATCTCTTTTTGATTGATATGTAGATGCATTTGACTTGCAGGCCATGTGCCCTGAATACATTTTCCTGCCATATGGACCCCACCAGGCGTAATCTGATGCATCTGTTGTCAAAGTCTGCCTGGCTGTGGGTAAGGTGAATGGCTGTCCCGTGTTGCGGTGACAGGCTTTTGCCCACCATCGAAACTCCTGTTGCAGGCATGGAATGAGGGTAATTACTGTTTCCAGGCTGTGGCAATGTTGAGTCCAAACACTTTTTACATACCACTGAAGTTTCCTCATATGCAGTCTTGCATATGGAATTAGCAGAATGCAGGATGACATGAAACCCAAGGCCTGCAGAATTTTTCTTGCAGATAACTGGGTCTTTGTTGCCAACATTTTGAAATAAGTAGTCAGTTGTCTGTGTTTGTCTGGCGTGAGATAAGCCATCTGGGCAGTTGTATTTAAGCTTGCAGCCAGGAATATTATCTCTTGAGAGGGTATGAGTTTTGATTTCTTTTCATTTACTGTGTACCCTAGACTTGTCAGTAATATTTTTACAAACGCCAGATGCTGTAGTAGAATGTCCTTGTTCTCCGCTTGAATAAGGCAGTTGTCCAAGTAAGGATATATTTGTATTCCTCTTTGTCTGCAAAATGCAATTACTGGTGCCAGGCACTTTGTGAAGACCCTGGGCGCAGTAGATAAGCCAAAGGGCAGTGCAGAGAATTGGTAGTGCATTGAGCCAGCTTTGAATCTGAGGTATCTTCTGCACATTTGTCTGATTGGGACATGCAGGTATGCCTCTTTTACATCTAAAGTCACAAGCCAAGCCTTCTTGCCCAACATGGGCAGAAGCTGCTCTAGAGTCAACATCTTGAATTTTGGAATATCCAGATATGTGTTTAGAATAGATAGGTCCAGTATAGGTCTCCAGGCTTTGTCTTTTCTGTGTACCAAGAACAGCCTTGAATAGAATCCTTGACCTTGCTCTTGTCTTGGTACTTGTTGAATGGCCCTCATGTCCATGAGGGATGAAACTTGTTTTTGTGCCTCTGCTCATTGATTGTGTGGCAGGTCTAGCATACAGTTTTGCCTTGGCAGGGTGTGAAAGTGGAACCTGTAGCCTTGTGTAACTATATTTAGAACCCATTTTTCCTGGGTGATCATGTGCCAATTTTGTGAAAAAAGTGCTAATTTTCCTCCCAAAGGGGCTGCCAAAAGATAAGTGCTTGGTGCTGGAAGTGGGAAGCCATTGAGACTGTTTTCTGTACGGCTGTGATTTTTCCTCTCCGCTTTTGGAGGTATAAGCACCCCATTGTTTAGGCCTGTGTGAGCCTTGGGGCTGTGATCTGCCTCTGGGGCGTCTGTATCTGCCCCTTTGTGGTCTATCTGACAAAGGAAAGGACCAATTTTTTGTAGGCCAGTTCCTGCTAAATCTGGGAGGCTGTACCTGCAAGAAATCCTTGACTGTTTGTATAGATTTAGCTTTGTCCTCCATTTTCTTCAACACCTCTTCTGCTTTAGCACCAAACAAAGTATCATGTTGTAAAGGAGCATCTAATAGTTTTGCTTTAACATGATCCGGCAAATTCTGTTCTTTTAACCAAGCATGCCTCCTAATGACAGAACCTGTAACAGTGGCCCTGCAGGAGGCCTCAAGAGAATCAAAACCACATTGCAAAGTATGCTTTCCAACTTGTTCAGCTGCATGCAATAAATCCTGCATTTCTTTATTGTCTGCACATTCTGTACTTGCTGGCATTTTCTGTTAAAGCAAAGACACAAGATATTGCTGATACTTAATCATATGAAATTAGCAATTTAAGGCTCTTACAGCCAAGGTAGCAGAGGTATAAATCTTTTTGCCCCATCTGTCTAGGGCTCTATAATCCCTATCAGAGGGGACAGGGTTTTTTGCAATAGAAGCCTTGACTCCTTTGGGACCCTGAGAGATGGTTTCAGGGTCTGCTACAGGGTTCTTATAGAGAAATTTATGTGAATCAGGAACCCTGTAGTATCTGTCTGGCTTAACCGGAGCTGGTGGTAGAGTCTGGTGAAAAACTGGACTCTGAAAATACATGGTCTACAATGTCTAAAACAGGCGGAATAGCCAGGGGCCTGTGCTGGGGCAATAAAAGGAAATCTCTGAGTAGTCTTGGCTCTCCCAGTGAAAATGCTCCCTCATAGTATACAGTGTTTCCCCAAAAGAATAATCCTCAGGAGGAAAGGCTAAAGGAATAGATTCTTCAGCATCAGAATCCTCATAGGGAGGAATAGAGTAATCCTGCTCAGAGGAGGAATCAGAGGAAATGGAAACCTGGTCTGAAGATTCATATTCTAACTCTTGCCTAGGCCTTTTTTCAGAAGGGGGATGGGAGACCCCTGATCAAAGTAATTAGGTCTTCGGCCATTTTAAGCATCTGTTTTTTAGACATGGAGGCCTGTCCAGGTGAATGCTGCACTTGTTTCTTTGTCTTTAGAGCTGCTTTAGTCTTTGCCTTTATAGCTGACGTAGGTTTTACATATAACTGTATAGGCCTGAAAACACCCTCAGAAGCCGATGCCTGCTCAGCGGCTCCGGACCCATCTGAGGGAATGGTTTCCGAGTGTCCAATACCTTGAGTTTCCAGAGGCCCAGTCGGCTCCACGTGGGAGTTGGAAGCGGCCTGTGGCTCTGAGGTAGCGGGCGTCAGGGGCTGCGAAAGGGCCTCATTGAGAACCGGCGAACCAGCGACAGGCCTAGAAGAAGCCTCGTCGTCGGTTTTGGATCTCGGATGCCTGTCCTTTTCTTTTTGTTTTTTGTAAACTCCGGTAGTCGGCTGATCCAATGGCATTATATAATTAAATCTTCTGCCAAAGTAATGAAATGCAAAATTGTACCGACGCTTAATCTTAATAGTGCATTGGTTAAATCTGGCACAAAACCGACAACTAGCAACGTTATGGCCAGGGCCTAGGCAAGGAATACAGTAAGAATGAAAATCCTTATGAGGTATTTGCTTCCCACAAGAAATACAGTTATTAACTTTTTCTGACATCGGTCTGGAGCAAGAAAAAAGTTTCCCCAATGGGGTACTTAGCTTTAATGAAGACTTTGGATCTGAAATTCGAATTTGAAAACTTCGGAAGTCGGCCAACCGGCACTTTCGGGCACCGCGTGGCAAGAAAGACTGAAGAAAATGGCGTCGGCTGCATCTTTTATACCCCTGGCGCTCTGACGTCAGGGAAGAGGCGACAGCAACCAACGCCGGACCTAGACTTTGGAACTCGGGCCGACTGCAGGCAGCCTGCCAGCAGGATAACCCAATTGTAATAACTGCAACAGTGAAACACGATGAACATCTTTCTTCCAGGATGGTGGTACTTCTCCTCCTCTTAACATATTGTTAAACAAAACCTTCCAGATCTTTAACATTTTTTTCCTCCTAGCTTCCAAACTTCCACAGGAATACCAGCTATTCCTGGGGACTTTCCTGTAGATTGGTTATACATCACAATTTTTATCTCCTCTCCTCCTATCTTAACCATTAGTAATTGAGCCTCATCTGCCTCTAACCTTAGCATATTTAATTCTTCCATAAACTTTCCATTTGTATCTTTTCTTGATTTTCATATTTTTCTGCTTTATAGAAACTCTCATAGAATTTCTAAATTATTTATAATACCTCTACAGGATCTCGTTACCTACAGTGTTACAGGCTCCCTAAGTTTGGCGACAGCCCTTTCTACTTTCTGTTGCCTGAGTCATTGTGCTAAACATTTTTGTGCTCTACTGTTATCAAAAAACAGCTGTTTAACAACAATCTTTCTAAGCTTGTACATATTAGCAAGGTAATCCCTTATTTTCTGCTTAGCATTCTGCAGTTGATCCTCTTCTTATTCTGTGAAATTTCCCCTATTCTGCAATACTTTAACAGTTGTAAGTCCCTCTAAATAATTCTTACTTCTTAACATAGTTCCCTTTACTTTACTTCCACCGTATTTTTAAACTCCACCTTAATTTTCTGTCCTCTCTAACAGCTCCTGAGTAGTCTCAACTGCCCATTCCTTAAATTCCTCTCTTTTCAACAGATAGGTGGGAAAGCGCCAATGTCTCATTTTTATTTCATTACTCTGTGCTTTTATTTTACCTATTATTGGCGCATGATCTGAAACAGTTATTGGGTGAGTATCAAGAGCTTCAATTAAATGCACATGTTCCTGTGAAATGTAAATTCTGTCTAGCTTAGCACAGTTTTTATATATCTGGGAACAATATGTAAATTCATTCCTAACTCCTATTGCTGAATTCACATCTTCCATGCTAAATAGTTTCATAAATTTCTTCAAAATCTTCCCTCCTTTGTTATACGTTCCTTTCTGGCCCCCAGACACATTTTCACTGCTGCAAATCAAATTCAGTCCCCACCTACAAGTAATATTCTTTGCTAAAAATTGACTATTTCTCCCAGAAATTTAAGCAGCTCCATTATAGCAGTTTTACGTAGAAATGTAAATACATGCCAGTGTAATCCTCCTCCCTTGCCAGTAGCCCCTTAGCACTTCAAATCTGCCATTACCTTTATCTTCTTCTATCACTATTGGAGCTCCTCTTGCAATATACACACTCCTCTTTTCTTTTGTTGCAGGTATTCCACTGAATAACCATACTGAAAACCTATCTTTATCAAATTCACATGTTCAGTTCTTTCTACGCATGTCTCCTGTAGCAAAGCTATTTGCACTCTACATTTTCTAATATAGTTCACTATTCTTTCTTGTTTGTATTTATCTGTAAGGCCATTTACATTTAAAGACAGCAGAAAGCACCATTACATTAAAAAGTTATTATTCAAACCTTTTATGTACAACACCTTTTTTGTTAAATGTCTAGTTCCAGCTTTTGTGTTACATGCATACAATGTTTGGTAGGTTGAACTTTTGTACAGTTGTTTCTTGTCATACCCATTTGTACCTATGTCACATCTATAAAACTTTGTTTTAAAGAAAGCCCTCAAAAAAAAAAAAAAAAAAGCCCACAAACTTTTCACAAAGCTCGAACTAATGCAAACTGGGTCACGGAAAACAATGATATAACACGGAAACCACTTTAAGCCACTAATACACCCCAATACCCCCCAAAACCTATTAACTTAATACTAACACACAAATATGTACACCTTCAAATACTGACATTTTACCCTCCCAATAGGAACAAAAGTCCCAAACTGACAGGCGCACTCGCAGGCTTGTGACTTATCTACCTTGGGGAAAACCCCTGAATGCTTTCAAAGAACATAACCTCCTAGCCAGTTCCTCTCTTTTGCCTCAGCCAATCATTCTCCACCAGACTGTAGCAAGTTTCACTTTATCAGATTGTCTCCATGGTGACATGAGAACCAGGCAGCCAGTTTCTCTATCATTGTTTCCATAGAAACATGAAGACCAGTTGCAGAATTGTTACTGAGCATACATGTATTTGCTGGAAAAAAACTCATAATATTCAATGTTCTTTTTAACTTACTTGCTCTCTCTTAAACATGTTACTAAATCAATCTAAGGTCATTAATCCAGTTATTCCCATGCGAGAATGAGAGAAAGCACATTCATTTTTCTTTTATCATGCTTTTTAACCAGGCTTTTTTTGTACACTGCAGTGCCTACATTTCTTAAAATTGTGCAAGAAAGGGAGAATGAAAAAAAAAAACAGCAGCACTTGTTTACAATCCCTGTTATACTTAAAAATAGCTGAAAAACATTTTACTTTATATCATGTAAAGAAAACCACATGCCACAAAATTGGTACTATTTAAGAAAAAAATCTTTACTTATTAACTTTCTCCCTCCTCTTCCCCTCCCCAAAGTATTTTTCCTAACACTAATGACATGAAGTAGGGCATATGCTTTAGAGTCCCCCACAAGTCCAACAAATTTTGAAAAAGTCCCAATATTTCCAGATTTTCTTGTTCTGTCATATTTCACAATATAATTATTGCAATATAATCCCATATTAAGTTACTGGTTTTATAGGTTCATAGGTATAGGTACATATACTAGGCTAATGAACACCAGAGCCTTTATAAGCCTAGCCATGCAATCCAACCCATGTGTATCCCTATGTATCATGAGCAATTAGTATGGGGTATGTTAGTTATGAAGTTTCTACAGAGGTTATATGGAGGAAGGTATGTTAGTATGGGCATCTGTCTACATCTGTGTATCAGAGAAAACAGGGCCAAATCCTGCGTGAATTTCTGATTTCCCATCCATTAGTCAAGGTTACACAAACAGGGTTAGGGATGGACTCTGCTTCACATGGATGGGGATCCTGTTTCACAGCATGGGGATCCTCTGAGATACATATCTGTCTCCCCAACATGTCTTATTTATGTCACAAGCAAAATTTAAATCCTAAGATCTAGTGGGTCTGATGCTGTTCATTTTGTGTATGTGCAAAAGGTCCATCAGAGCTGGATCTGAGGATGCTTTGTATGCCAGGCATAGATCGCCTGTCAGTAACCTGTAGAAGACAGCACATAGAGATAGGGGATTAAGACAGTCTGTATAGGACAACGTGTTTATAACCCCAGATTCTGCTGGTAAGGAACCTTTGTGGGCATTCCCACTGTTACATATGTCTGGTCAGGTAGCCTCACAAATGTCAGTGGCTAATCTTTCTCAGTATTTTAGCACTAGATACAAACTGGGGTTTCTAGCAGATAAAGTTAGATTAAGCAAGTTCCAGTGTGTACATTAATATGTCATTACAAAGATTTAAATGCCTTAGCTTTCCAGTTGGTGTTTCATTAGCATCAAAGTTAATCCAAACAGCTGCTGTTCAAGTATTTCAGGGCTTGGAAGGTGTTGTATATGTAATAGATTATGGGTAGCATTCATAGTCATTACATTTAAATGCAGCAGGTATTTGTATGTGTTCTGAAAAAGCACATCTTTGAGGTGATACAGAGATCACAGTTGCATCAAAACAGAGCAGTTAAATGTATTTATTTATTTTTAATTTTTTGGGTCTCCCGTGGGACATCATATAACTGACCTAGTCCCCAGTGCCCCAAGTCCACGCCAGGGCTACCAGCTTTATATCCTACCTCTTTGAACTTACTGCAGCACTACTGGTACCAGTTGTGGATCCAAAGTGTGTCCTGGGGACTCTGCCATCTCTGCTTCCATTGTGGGAGGGGATTTTTTATTTATATGCCCTGCCCGCTTCCCTGCCCTACCTCCCACATCTACTGACTATGTTCAAGTGCAGCTCCCCTCTTTGAACCAAGCCTCCCATAAGGGAGCATAATCACTGAGTGCCCCCTAACCAGGAAAGGCATGCCCCTCCCATCTCTGCCACTCCATCAGTCAACCAAGCTGATAACAACCTGGATCAAGTGGGACATATTTAGGTCTTTATCCCTCTATGCAATGGGAGCAGCCTCAAAACTGCTACAATAAGTTTAAGAAAATCTTATGCAAATGAGAGAATAATAAGATGCAAAGGAAAAATGTGAAAATAATCTGTGACTATAATGCAAATGAGGTACTTCTCCTGCCTTTTTGTGATTCATAGTCACTTTTTTTTCCACTGTTCATCTCCGAAATCCTGTCTCTGCTTCATTTCCAAAGTACTCTTGATTCTTCTAGTCAACTCTCATGCTTCCTTCCTTCTCTCCAACATTTTCCATTGAAAATTTTGAAAAGGTTTCACAGGCACAGTCCCTTTGTAGTCTTTATTAGCAGAAGAACTAGCAGCAGAATCTCCTTCTGTTTCACGGCTTACTTTTTTGTTGGACAAACCTTTGTATTTCTTCCTTAGCAAGTACTTCATCAAAAAATTATTTTGTCCCTCCAGGGAAGAATACCTTGAAGATAGCTGGGTACAGCAGTTTGAATCTCACACCTGCACCTCAACATTCCCTGAATAGTGGGATATACTTGCTCTTCTTCTGTCTCATGTAGAATGAGTAACCATTCTCCACAAACACTCTGCTGTCTCCCACATTTAGTACTTTGTCCTTCTGCCACAGTTTTGTCAGAATCAACTCCTCCTGCTCATAGGATTGCATCTTTAGCATTAAAGGTCTAGGTTGCTTTCTTATAGCCAGGTTTGGAGCAGACACACAATGTGACCTTTCAACTAACAACATCTGCTGTCAAGTTGCTTACTTGTGCTTTCATAAAATTAATGCAGTCTGTTCCTTCCAGCTTCTCTGGTACAATTGAAAATCTCAGGTTTTCCCTATGTGCTCTGTCCTCTAATTCTATTATGTTTTGAAATATCTCTTCCTGAGCACTCTCATATTCAGCCAGCCTTTTCTTCACTTCGACCTCTGATTTTTGAAGCATTACCACATCATCTGAATATCTGTTTAAAGCTTCTTCCATTTTTTTTCCAGACATTTGTTGTTTGTGTTGATACACTCCATCAATGTTTTGTTTATTTCAACCAGGTCAGTATGCAGTTGTCTTATATCTTCCTGTTGGTTACTGGAAGTCATGTCTGAAGTCTGCATTGCTTTTTGCTGAACAGCTGCAGAACTTTCCAGTGAGTGTTTCTTATAGGTTCATAGGTAGGTACTACTCTATCGGTCCAAGGGCCTAAAAGTAATCCTAGCCGACAAAGTTCCCTGGCTTACGCCAACCCAAGAAAGTTTATTTCCTGTGCCCCTGTCGAGCAGAGCCACAGAAGTGATCCCCTTTTTTTCCAGGTCTTCTGTATTTCTAACATCCAGGCAGTGCACTTACTAGCCAGTTACTAAAATTCACCCATAAACACAAGTCTACTGGCCTGCTCTGCTCACTGGGAGAACTAGAAATAAGCTGTTACTCAATGTGCAGCAATCTTTGAAGTCCCACCATTGTGCAACTTTTGTCAGTTTTGGACCAGCTCTTATACCTGCCTAAGTAAAATGTGTTTTCTCTTCCTTTAATCTTACCACTTCCTGCTTCCCTTATGTCTATGCAGCCTGTTGCCTTTAAGTATTTCTTTAGGAGCCTTCCCTCTTTTACAAGACTTCTACTTCCTGGCACTCTTTCTGCCTCTTCTCTTTTAACAATAATATTCTAATCACCTGTACACACTACTACTTCCTCCTGAAATTTTGCTATTGCCCCTAAAATTCCTCATTCTCTCTACTGTAGCTTTAGGAGGTATACATACTACCATGATCGAAATTTTAACCCCAGCTATCAACGCTTTGATTTCTACACACCTGCCGTTCCTGCTTTCTATAAGACTGTCTCTTTCATTTAAACACACAGGTATGCACAATTCATATTTGGGAGGTGCCAGCCTACACTGAGACATCTACAGAGCTCTCGCATTTTGGCTGGCTAGGTAGACATCCTGTCCACCTGGTGCCAATTCCCACAAATCATAAATACCATTGCAAAAGTAATCCATACAAGTAACATTTTAGGTTACAAGGCAGTGAATCTCACAGAACAAGAGAAGGAGCAATTGGAAAGGACTAAAGGGAAAGTAATGGAGTATTTGGACAATACTAAGAATTTAGAAAGGCTGCTGTTTAGCAACTACTTCTGATAACTCCAGAGCACAAAATCTTTTGGCATGCTCAAGCAACAGAAAGTAGAAAGGGTCGTTCGCAAACTTAGCCTTATGTCAGGAAAAATAACCAGGGTCATATGGAGTTATTTAGCACTATTTCAGAAATTCTATGAAAATGTGTAAAAAGTCAAGGAACAGGGAACCTCAAAAATATTTCCATTTGTGCCTTTTCTTGAAGTCTTAATTATGCCATGGTTAGAGGATGATGAGGCTCAACAATTAATAACCAGGGTAGGATGAGATTAGGTTCATAGATTAGTACTAGGCTAACTGTCCTTGCGAGCCATTTTAAGCCTAGCCAATTATCCTTCGTGAGACTCAAACCCTGTACCTTGTGTGTGTAAGGCAAACACCTTAACCATTAGGCCACCCTCCCAACTCTGTCAATCACAAGTTTACCATCTTCTACCAAAACCGTCCCCTTATAACATCCATGGGTAGAATCGTACTTAAACATATAGGCCATGTACTTTGGCTCAATAAAAGGGTTGTTAATGGCAACAATGTCCACCTTTCCACACTTTAAAGCAGCACGGGTTACCAGATGACCAATGTGGCCAAATCCATTAATTCCAACCTTTACCATGATGCCAAAAATGTAATTCCATTGCAGTCTAAAAACAACCTTCTGCAATAATCAGATAACAATGTTGCATAATCAACAGGGAAGAGTCCGAGGACTCCAAGGCTAGATGGTATTTATGTGGAAGTTAGGTGGGAAGAAAGCTGTAAAGATCTGTAAGATTTGTTTACTAATATTTTATTTTGGGGGGGGGGGTACCAGTATGACATTATGAGACAGTTAGCAAAAAGTTTAATGATACTGGTTGCCAAAAACGCAATTTGAAGAAAATGGAAGTCAAAAACTAAACCAACTTAATTGAAGTTCTAAATAATGTAATAGAAATTAACAATAAAACTGGACATGAGAGCACTAGAAAAGGGAAGAAACAAATTACAGAGAAATAAAAGGAATCTGAGAACAGTACACGCAAAATAATGCTCAGGAGGAGGAGAAGGAGTTAGATTTAAGGGAAAACAAGAATTGAGCAATTCATGTAATGCAGTGAATAAAAAATTGTTAAAATAAAGCATTTATGTATACTACATGAAAATGATGATGGGAAATGCTACTATGGTTCATTTTCTTTCCTATTAATGTATGTGTACCCACGTTGTGTGATGACTGAATAAACACATTTAAAAAACATTTTAGGTTACAGTACCCTACACAAGTTTATTACAAACTCTTGTTTCTGAAGCTGCTCTCCCCTTACACTTGGGTAAGAAAGAATGTCATATTACAGTTTATTATTTTGGACATTACTACTTTCTTACAAAAATCTATGCAACTATTGATACAAAAACTTATCTTCCACTAACAGCCCACTCCAGTGGTATATAAAGGGATAGAGCTCTGGCCATGCCTCATGCAGCCAGAGTATGAACAGTGGCTTACCAATCTGCTGGAGCTTGACAGGGGAGGATGGATGTGAACAGTTGGTGTTCTCTCACTCACACATGGAGGAGGGATGTGGCTATGGCTTGCCACCTGGGTGTCACTTAGTGGCAACACTAGATCTCACACCCATGGCACATTTGTGGGTCATGCAGTGCCACAGTGTATATGCATAAACCAGGAGATTCAGAGTGCGGAGGCATGATCCATATGTTGGCAGCATACACTGGAGCTCAAATAATTGCTTGGTCGTGCTCCACTAGGGAAGGATTAGGCCGCACTGCAGGACAAGCAATGTGACAGATTTCCTACTACTCAAATCTCACTGTCGAGGCATAAACAGCTAAATGGGGCTTCCTGGCCATGAATGAATGAGCTGTAAGCTTTTGTCTAGCACAGGAATGTCAGGCTCCTGGCACAGGAATCGAAAACGGGCTAAATGAGTGCAGGTAGGGGACACATTAGGCAAGGTCCTGCAAACAGTACAAAAAATGAGTTTACCTACAAGAAAAATTGCTGCAAAGTTTATTACAGAATGTATTTAGCTCCTTGCATCAGAAGTTTCTCCATACACTCCCTACCACTTACCATTTCTTCTTCAGTATAAAACTCAGAAGCCATCTTCAGTTTGGGCATTTCAAGATTTTGGGCTCTGTTTCGAAGATTTTCCCGGATTTGCTGAAGCTCTTTCTCCCATGTTCCATCTGCTGTTCCTCCTGACTCCAGCATGAATTTTTTCTTCTTCTCCCCTTCAATTTCTTCATCATACTTGGAAAGAACTGATTTGTGCCGGAACTATGAAAAACACAAAAAATAAACCAAATAAATGTGTTGCAAATGAAACTAGTGAAGTATTAGCTCTGTAATCTCAATTTTTTATACTCACTTCCATTGATTTTCTTTTCAAAAAAATTCAATTTTAAACCCTTAAGAAGCAATTTCATGCATCCAACTGCTTTGCAATCCATGTAAACTGATAAAAACTACTGCAAACCTGCTACTTTACTAAAAATATAGAACTGTAGAACATTCTACTTTAGAAAGTTGATATGCAGTTATACATTTTTATAAAGTTTTACAACTATATAAACCCACCCCTGTAACCCTGTATCATAGGATCACAGGACGTTACTAGGCTATTGGCCCTGAGGCCCTTATAAGCCTAGCCAAGAGTTTAGCCCATGGATAAACAAATCTGCACTCGATGCCCCTTGTCCAGTAGGGACACTGGTGGAATCCCAGGGATGTATTTTCTATTTCCCATCCAGTTATCCAGATTGTGCATAAAAAGGGATAAAGAGAAAGTCTGCTTTATGTGGAGAGAGAGTCTATTACATAGATGGGGGAGTCTCTGGGACACAAATCTGTCCTGCCAGCAAGTCCTATTTGAAGTTTACTTGCACTGTTTATTGACTCTATGGACCAGTATACCTACCCTGTTATCAAACAGTAAGTAAATAAATAATTACTTAACAGTTATCAGTTCATTCATTCTTTACTTATAAGTCAGAAAACAAGATATTTTCAAAACATACTACAGCTTCTGAAAGAGCTAGTAATTTCTAAAACAATTACAGCAAAAAAAAAAAAAACAAATACACAAAATCTGCAGTAAGAGAGGGAATACATTAATTTTAACAATAATTAGGCATGTTGGTATGATGCACTATCAAAATTTATGCACTCTTCCTTTCCTTTTCAAGGCCACCATTTCTGCTGGTGATTATGAGCGGCTGGGCATATCTTATAACAGAGCTGACACGAACAATCTCAATCAGACCTGTGCACTACTTTGTGCCTAACCAGCACTTCTGGTTTCTCTCTATCTTGTATCGACTAGAATCAGCAGTGAATGTTCATAGATGATCAAGAACTACATAAGAGACTTAAATGACAAACTGGCACATTAGAAGGCAAATCGAATAGCAACACATTACATTTACCAACTGGAGGAGAGAAACTCTACAATGTTTCTGCCCTGTGAGTTCTCAATGGTACTGAATTAACTGGCAATGTTTGCTTTTTTTGACTTGTGCTATTCAGCCCACCTTACTAACTATAAAGCTTTTTCATCCTCAAAATGAAGGGCTGCTAATGCAATTCTTTGCTGCTAAAACAGTCCAAGAGAGGCTATATACACTCCAGGCTGCAACCAATATACAGCAAATGATACTAGATAGAGTTTCATATTATTAAGAAACCACATTACACAAATGGTTTTGACAAGATACACCCCAATCACGGATCCAGGACTATCTAGACGTATTTATTCTTTTCTGATGGCATTTGTTCCTACAATCCTCCAAAATGTGCAAACTAAATAAGGGTATACTCACTTCTCTGGGTCCTAAGGGAGGTAAGGAAGTGACTGTCACATCCATCCTTTAAAAAACATGCCTAATTTTCATGAGCTTGCAAATTAAAGACCCAGTTCCTTTACCCTGTACCTTTCTGGGAAGATTGCAGAAAAAGTGGTTGCTGTTGTGTCTTTCAGCTTTTCCCGGTTAGGGATCGCCACAGCGGAACTCTGGTCCGCTAATGATTGGTAGTAGATTTTTACGTGCCGAGTTGCCAGCTCTGACGCACAACCTTCAACGAAGGTACGCCCATTCATGCATGTTCTCAACACAGAAGACGCTCTAGCTGAGAATTGAGCAGGACAACGTCTTACTGTGAGGCGACAACGCTACCGCAGCACCACACAGAAGATGCTCTAGCTGACAATCGAACAGGACAACGTCTTACTGTGAGGCGACAACACTACCGCAGCACCACCACCGCAAAGTGGTCTATGTGAAAAACTTAAGAGCAACATCAGATTTCAGGGAATATCACATTACTAATACTTCCCTCGTTTGTGTTATCATGAAGCAAGTCTTGCCGTGAGGGATCAATGGTGTCTGGCCTTCCAGACTCAAGTTCTGACATTCCTGAAAGAAACTTTATTGGGGTTCAAGACCAGTATAAGTATTAAGGTTTAAGAATACATGGGACATGAAACAGGCATGCTGTTCATTCATAGCTTTCACAAAAGTGGAAAGACCCATACCAAGGGAAAGTGTACTACACGTCCCATTAGAAAATTACTATACCCTCAGGAAAAACGTGTGTTTGAATGTGTGTGCGCATGCAAACACATACATACATAACCACATTGTACATAAATATATGTATACATATACATAGATTAGGTGCTAAAAGTTCAAGAAGGGTACGTGCACTCTTTGGAAAGTTTAAAGAGGGCAAGAGAACTCTTCAGAATAGTAAAAATTTAAGTGCTATTAGAGGGAAGTATATGTTGATTTTTAAACTGCTGCATCTCAGAGAATTTTCCTTTCTGCACAGTAAACGGATCTCAGAATTTATATATATATATATATATATATATATATATATATATATATATATATACACACATATACATACACATACAAGGAAGGCCTGCTTCTGCCTGCTGCAAAAATGTTTTAATGTGTAACAGCAAGTTTTTGCTGTCCCTTTTGCATTTTTTTAATTTGGCTGAAGAACATTTAAACTTGTGTAGTTTTTGGACTTGGATACCAAATGTTCTTCCAACATACCTCCAAATAAACATATATAAAATACAGCAGTGTAAGAATTTACCATAACAGTAGATGTCCTAATGATCACTGTTGCAGTATTCCTGATGTATGGGCTGTCACCACTGACATCCAGCTGGGGAACCAAAACTTTACCTTCCCCTAGGTTGTACATATGACACATGACCTCAGCTCATATGCACGTGTACATAGATGGATGTATGAGTGTGGATTCTCAGACTATTTCCAAGCCACTACCCTGAAGACTACCGAGAGAGGAGACTGGTCAGCTAGGAGGGGTGTAGCTCACATAGGTAAGAAAACTCCCCTGTTCCCATGTAACCAGAGCAGAGGTTGGGACAGAGGAATAGGAAAGTTGAAGTGAGGTAGAGAAGAGGGGATGGAGGGTGGAATAGAATACTGCAACAGTGATGAACAGGGCATCTACTGTTATGGAAAGTTCTTACACAACTGTACTATGTCCTGACTGAAATCACTGTTGCAGTATTCCTGACATATGGGTGATTCCCAGAGCTGAAGGAGAAAGGAAGAGTGATTGGCTATTAAGCAGAAGAGTTGCTCATCAGTCCAGACAGGACTGACCTAGCAAAGGCTGACCTGCACCTGAAGAAAGCATCAATTTTGTAATGTTTGACAAAGATTCTTACAGGAGGACCAAGTGGCAGTCTCCAAGATAGACCTAGAGTCTATTCCTTTGTGAAATGCCCCTAAGGAAGCCACTATCCAAGTGGAGCATGCTTTAGGGTAGGGAAGGTAAGGTCTTACTATGGTGGGAGTAGCAGAAAGAAATAGTCATAGAAACCCAAGTTGCAATAGTCTGTTTGGATACTGGAAGGCCCAGCCTGGAGCTCATAAATGATACAAACAGTTGGTCAGTCTTTCTGAAGGACTTGTTCAGATAAAAATCAAGAGTTGTCTTTGAATGTCCAGAAAGTGTAATATCCTGTCCCTCCTATTTTGTGGAAAGAGGAATAAAGTGGGAAGATGAATAGCCTGACTGAGGGATAGCTTGTTCACTACCTTAGGCGTGAAGGATGGATTAGCCTGAGTCACACCATCCTTGTGAAAATTTAGAAAAGGGGAAATGGCCATGATGGCTTGTAACACTCCTAGTGGAGGTGAGAGCCAAGAGAAGTTTAGTTTTCCAAGTACAGAATTTTAGAAAAGCAGAAGATGCTGGTTAAAAAAACTGGCAGTGTAAGCTTTTCAAGCACAAAGTTAAGCTCCCATGGGGAGATATGGGTTTCTTTGGTGGGTTGAGATGCTGGACTCCCCTGAGGAAAAGTATGACAGCCTCCCTAACATAACTGGAGGTCTAAGAGGGAAGCAGGCACTGGTAGCTGACAGGTGAGCTTTGGCAGAACAGTAGGGCAAAATTGATAGAAGCAGTTCACACAGATATTTTAGTACAGAATGGACTTGTGACAAGAGTGTTTCCTGACTGTTTGTGACAACAATAACAGTACCATTTCCATTTAGCTGTGTAAGGTTTTCTAGAAGTTCAGTCTCCTGGCTTCCTGTATGACTTGAACAACCTCTTCATAGAAGAGGTGTCTGAGGAATTACAATCTTATCATCCATACAGTCAAGTTGACAAATGGAAGATTTAGGTGGAGCAGCAAACATTTCTTAGTTATCAGGGCCAGTTGAAGAAGAATTTTCTTGTAATTTCCCTTTGTAAAGTGAAATAGTAGGGGGAAAAGTACAGTTGTGTACACTTACCATAAATGTAGATGTTCGAGTGTATTCACTGTTGCGGTCATCACACTTGGGTTATCCTGCCAGGGGTAGCCCTCAGTCAGCCCGAATACCAGAGGCTCAGTATGTCTGCGTTGGTTGCTGTCGCTCCAGGACTGACGTCAGGTCGTCAGTGGTATAAAAACAGGCAGCCAACGCCATTACATCAGTTTTTCTTGCCCCAAATGTCTGGAGCCCCCAAATACGGAGCTAGGTTATGGTGGAAGAACACCACCAGTAGAAAGTAAATACCAAAAAGCACTGTAATGAGTGAGGAAGAGAAAGAGAGGGTGAGAGAGACAAGGGGGGTGGAGGGTGGGAAACCAGGACTGCAACAGTGAATACATTCGAACATCTACATTATGGTAAGTGTACACAACTGTACTATGTTCTTCGTGTTTCACTGTTGCAGTCATCACACTTGGGTTGATTCCCAAAGCTGAGATAAAGGATGTAGGCAGTCAATAAGTGTTGGGGATGGCTGGTATGCCCTGCAGGACTGTGGTTGCAAAGCCTGCCCTGGATTTGGACAAGATAGGGAAGGTAGTAATGCTTGGTGAAGGTATGAATAGAACTCCATGTTGCAGCCTCAGGATGTCCCTGGTAGGGACCCCTCTGAGAAAAGTTGCAGAGGTGGAAGTCGCCCTAGTGGAATGTGTCTTGACCCCCTGTGGGGGTGGTTTCCCATGGTGTTTGTAACAGAAATGGATATAGTGTGCTATCCATTTGGAAATGGTTTGTTTAGATATGACCTTGCCCTCTGCCCCTGCTGTAAAGCTGCCTAGTAGCTGGTCAGTTTTCCTAAAGGGCTTAGTCCTATCCAGGCAGAATCTGAGCTGTCTGTGCACATCTAAAGAGTGCAGGATCCTTTCCCCTTTATTTTGAGGCTTAGGGAAAAAGGTGGGCAAATGAACAGATTGGTTGAGAGCCACACTGGACACCACTTTAGGCATGAAAGTTGGGTTAGTCCTGAGGGAGACCCTGTCAGCATGAAAAATTATGAAGGGTTCCACAGCCATGAGTGCTTATAGCTCAGACACCCTTCTAGCTGAAGTGATGGCCAGAAGTAAGGCTGTTTTCCAAGAGAAGAATTTTAACTCTGCTGAAGCTGCAGGCTCAAAGGGGGGTAGTGTGAGCTTTTCCAACACAAAGTTAAGGTCCCAAGCTGGGGTAGGGGCTCTTCTGGATGGCCTTAAGTTGTTAGCCCCTCTAAGGAAAGTACAGTTTTGTACCTACCATAAATGTAGATGTCCGAACTGGATAGCATCTGCAGTCATAACAACTGGGTTGTCCTGTCGTCAGGCAGCCCTTCGGTCGGCCGGATTCCAAAGTCCGGGTCCGGCTTCGGCTGATGTCACACTTCACACGACGTCATCTCTGTTGGTCTTCAGGTATAAAGGCATCAGCCGACGCCATTTTCCTCAGTGTTTCTTGCCCCAGATGCCAGTTGCCCTCTTGGAAGGCTAAATTTTGGGTAAATGCCAATGTTTCCAAAAGATAGAAGGCAAACACAAAAAATAAGCATGTATGTACATATATACAAACAAATACACCATAAGAGACTCCCCCCCGCCAGCTAGCTATTAGGAGGGTAAATACCCTAGGAGTACCACAGAGGGGAAGGAGGGAGGGTAATCCTGACTGCAGATGCTATCCAGTTCGGACATCTACATTTATGGTAGGTACAAAACTGTACTATGTCCTTCATGGATGCATCTGCAGTCATAACAACTGGGTAGAATACAATAGCCAACTAGGGGAGGAGGAAAAATAGATTATGGTGTGGTTAGGATCCCTTGCAGTACAGCAGTGGCAAACCCTGCTCGGGATCTGGAATACAGAGGTAAATTATAATGCTTGGCAAATGTATGCACGGAGGTCCAAGTAGCCGCCTCAATAATGTCCTTGGTTGCCACTCCTCGTAAGAAGGCTGTGGTAGTGGCTGTTGCCCTTGTCGAATGAGGCCTTATGTTCTGTGGAATTGGTTTTCCATGAAAGGAGTAACAGAATCGTATGCAATTTCCTATCCATTTGGAGATTGTCTGTTTGGAAATCGCTTTTCCTTCCCTTCCTGTTGCATAGGCTACAAACAGCTGGTCAGTTTTCTGTTACTTTTGTTTTGTCCAGGTAGTAGCGTAGCTGTCTATGTACATCCAAGGTATGCAGCATTCTTTCCCCTCTGTTTTGTGGGTTTGGGAAGAAGGTAGGTAGGTGGATTGCCTGGTTTAAAGACACTCTGGATACCACCTTAGGCATAAATGTAGGATTAGTCCTCATGGACACTCTATCTTGGTGGAAGATTAGGAAGGGTTGTACTGCCATTAGGGCCTGAAGTTCAGAAACCCTTCTTGCTGAGGTTATTGCCAGTAGGAAAGCAGTTTTCCACGATAGATGCTGCAGGTCTGCTGTTGCTGCTGGTTCAAAAGGTGCAGTGTCAACTTTTCCAGCACAAAGTTCAAATCCCAAGCTGGCAATGGTGGTTTCCTAGGAGGTTTTACATTCTTGATCCCTCTGAGGAACTGCCTGAGTAAAGGATGTGAAAAGACAGGTGGATCAAAGCTGTATTCTGCTGAAATAGCTGATGCATGTATCTTGATGGAAGAATAGGACAGGCCTGTATGTAGAAGCTCTGCCAAATACTCCAGAATATTAGCAATGTCTATATTGGACACATCTTTTCCTCTTTCAGCACTCCAAATGACAAACCTTTTCCATTTTCCTGCATAGTTCCTTCTTGTTGAAGGTCTGCGGGCTTCAAGGATAATGTCTTTAACCCTTTGGGAAAGCTCTGGATTAGTTGCTGCTATGTGATATTCCATGCAGTCAGTTGCAAAGTTTTTAGGTTTGGATGCATGATGCTGTAGTTGTTCTGGGTTAACATCAAAGGCATCAGGGGTATTGGCCATATTTTGTCCCGAGACATGCTCCTCAGCAATGGGTACCAGTGTTGTCTTGGCCAGTTTGGAGCTATCAGGGTTATCCTTGGACGTTCCTCCTTGATTTTTAGTAATACCTTGTGTATCAAGGGAAGAGGTGGGAATGCATATGCTGTCAGACCTTTCCAGCTGAAGGAGAGCGAGTCCACTTTCCATGCAAGTGGGTGGAACGTTCTTGTGCAGAATATTTTGAGCTGGTGATTGAGAGGGAAGCGAATAGATCTATCTGTGGCATTCCCCATTTCTTTGAGATGGCCTTGAAGATGTCCGGGTGTAGCATCCATTCGTGAGCATCCGAGGTGGTTCTGCTTAACATGTCTGCTAGAGTATTCTCCTTTCCTGGTACGAACATTGCCTGTAACTGGATGTTGTAGCGGAGCCAGGTTCCAAAGGTCCAAAGTCATTCTGCATAGGGGTATGAATGAGTGCCTCCCTGTTTGTTGATGTACCACATGACTGTGGTGTTGTCTGTCCTTATCATCAAATGTCCTGCTTTGAGGAATGGTCTGAATTTTTGGATTGCCAGCTTTACTGCCAGCATTTCTTTTAGGTTGATGTGCAAATGGAGCTGGTCCTGTGTCCACAATCCTTGTACGCATTTGTCCAGCATGTGAGCCCCCCATCCTAGGTCTGAGGCGCCTGTTGTGATGGTTTGGCTTGCTTGATAGTTGTGGAAAGGTAGGCCTGGATTTGACTGGCATGCTTGAGCCCACCATAGGAACTCCTGTTTTAGGCATGGGATTAGAGGAATTTCTGCTTCTAGGCTGTGCCTGTGTTGGGACCATAAATTCTTTAGGTACCACTGTAGTTTTCTCATATGTAGTCTGGCATGTGGAACCAAGATTATGCAGGATGCCATGAAGCCCAAGGCCTGTAGAACTTTTCTTGCTGTTAGCTTGTTCTGTTTTGTTAGTGCCAAGAAGTAAAGAGGGAGTTCTTTTTGTTTTTCTGCAGTTAGGAATGCCATTTGTTTTACTGTGTCCAATTCACCAAGAATGTCCTTGTTTGGGATGGTATCAGCCTTGACTTTTGTAAATTGACTGTGTATCCCAGTGCTTGTAGCAAGTAAATGACCCTTTGTAAATCTGTTGTCAGCTTGCTTTTGGTGTCCCCCTGTAGCAGACAGTCATCCAGGTATGGGTAAATTTGGATTCCCTGTAGTCTGCAGTGAGCGATTACTGATGCCAGGCATTTTGTGAATACTCTGGGCGCAGTAGATAAGCCAAAGGGCAATGCTGAGAATTGATAGTGCTCTGATCCTGCAAGAAATCTGAGGTATCTTCTGCAAATTGGTCGTATGGGGACGTGCAGGTATGCCTCCTTGAGATCTAGAGTTACCAGCCAGCACTCCTTGCCCAGCATGGGAAGAAGTTGCTGGAGGGTCAGCATTTTGAATTTTGGGACAATGATGAATGTATTTAAGATGGACAGGTCGAGAATAGGTCTCCAGCTTTTTTCCTTTCTTGGAACTAGGAATAGTCTGGAGTAGAATCCTTTGCCTTGTTCTGTTATTGGCACTTTTTCCACAGCTCTCATCTTTGTTAGTTGCATTATCTGCTGTAGAGCTTCTGTTTTTTGATTTGGAGGCAGGTTTGGCATTCCTCTTTTGACTGGTAAAGTGTGGAAGTGGAACCGGTATCCTTGGTCTATGGTTTGCAGAATCCACTTGTCTGTTGTGATATAGTGCCAGTTTTTTGAAAATAAGGTTAATTTTCCGCCTAATGGTGCTGCTATTTGTTCCCTGGTAGGCGGAGTTAGAATCAAGTCACTGTGCTGTTGTAGTGGCAGTGGCTGTGTCTGTGCCTCTGTTATTACCTTGCCACTGTCGTCTTCTGTAGGCACCCCCTCTGGATTGATTTCTGCCTCTGGGACGTCTATTCCTGCCCCTTTGGGATCTTGTGGAGTCAGGAAAGGACCAATTTTTGGCAGGCCAGTTCCTGCTAAACCTTGGGGGTTGAACCTGCAAGAAATCTTTAACTGTTTGTACAGATTTTGCCTTTTCTTCCATTTTCTTCATTACCTGCTGGGCAGGTGTACCAAATAAACTGGCCTTATCCATAGGTGCATCTAATAACTTAGCTTTAACATGATCCGGTAAGACCTGTTCCTTCAGCCATGCATGTCTTCTTATCACTGTGCCAGTCATGGCTGATCTAAATGAAGCCTCCAGTGCATCATAGCCACATTTTAAGGAATGGTTACTAACCTGTTGTATGTTATTTACCATTTCTAATATATATTTCTTATCTATAGAGTCATCAGAGGATAGCTTTTAGTTAACTGATCAAGCATAAACTCTTGGTATTGTATCATGTGAAACTGACAATTTAAAGCTCTAGCTGAGAGAGTAGCAGAGGTGTAAACCTTTTGCCCCATCTGTCTAAAGACCTGGCTTCCCTTTGAGAAGGAATAGGGTTTTTGCTGTGGTCGAGGCTGCTGCCTTAGGCCCCTGGGATATGGTTTCGGGTCTGCAAGTGGGGCCTTGTATAAGTGGTGATGAGTGTCTGGAACCCTGTAAAATCTGTCTGGTTTGACAGGGGCTGGAGGTAAGGAATCTGGTGCAGTGCAGACATCATTAAATGCATCGTCCACAACAGAGAGGACAGGAGGTATAGCTAAAGGCCTGTGTTGTGGTAGGTGCAGAAAAGTCCTAAGTCTTTTTCTGGAATCTGAGAAATCCTGTTCCTGCCATTGGAATTGTTCTCGCATGGCATGTAAGGTTTCCCCAAAGGAGAATTCTTCTGGTGGGGAAGCAGCTGGAATGGATTCTTCAGCATCTGAGTCTTCATAATTGGAGAAATGAGCCTCTGGCTGGTCTGTAATATCAGAGTCCTCCGGGGAATTATCAGAGGACACAGGCGCGGGGGCTCTGCTCTAGGTCTCTTTTGTGGGGGCTGAGAGGCCCTGTCTGGGTGAGATTGAGATCCCTTAATTAAGGATATTAAATCCTCTGCCAGAGTAAGCATTTGTGAACTAGAAGTGGGCCTAGTAGAGGGGGGCTTAACAGGCACTGATTTGGTAGATTTGGCTGCTTTAGCCCTGGCAAAGGCCTTAATAGACATGGCTGCAGGAGGCCTAGCAGCACCACGTGCTGGGGTAGAGACATCCAAAGGGATGGTGTCTGATAAGTCACTAGTAACCACTGGAGGTAAGATTTCTGAGGCCGTTTCAAGTAAGGTAGCAGGAGCCTCAGTAGTAGTCATTGATTCAGCTGTGCTTTGATCAGTTTTCTCGGTTTCGCCGAAACCGAGACACTCGCGTTTGCTTATCCATGGTTTCGGCCGAAACCGCGGACCGCGAGTGTCGGTCTTTTCTTTGCGTTTTTTAACAATCTGGGTAGTCGGAGGATCCGACGGCATAATGTACGCAAAATCTGAGCCGAAAAACTGTTCAGCAAACTCCGACCGACGCCTAAGCGTTCGTCGGTTGAATGAGGCACAGGCTGAACAGGCTGCTACGTCGTGGTCTGGGCCTAAACAAGGCAAACAGTAAGAGTGGAAATCTTTATGAGGTATTTGTTTCCCACAAGTTAAACAGTTATTGACTTTTTCTGACATCGGCTGAGGCAAGAAAGAGTCCCCAACGGGGTACTTAGCTTTTAGAAGTCTTCGAAGTAGTATTCAGAAGTAGTAATCTCTGGATCTGACCGACAGGCATTTGCAAACAGCTTCTGCTTCGGGCGCCACGCGGCAAGAAAGACTGAGGAAAATGGCGTCGGCTGATGCCTTTATACCCGAAGACCAACAGAGATGACGTCGGGTGAAGTGCGACATCAGCCGAAGCCGGACCCGGACTTTGGAATCCGGCCGACCGAAGGGCTGCCTGACGACAGGACAACCCAGTTGTTATGACTGCAGATGCATCCATGAAGGACATCTGATTGATGAGAGGGTGAAAAAAGAGAGGTGGCTCTGTGTTGTAATGAGCAGAGATGGCAGAGGCATGAATTTTAATCGAAGAGACGGATAGGCCCCTGTGAAATAGGTCTGCTAGGTAATCCAGGATGAGAGGTAAGGGAGAGGGCTGTGCTGGTTCAGCTCCTTTAGCCTGGATCCAGGAGGAATACCTTTTCCACTTGTCAGCATAGGATTTTCTAGTGCTGGGACATCTGGCTTCATGTATAACGTCCAGGACTTGTTTGCTTAGGCTGGCCACTGGAGGAGAGGTCAAGGAATAAGCCAGGCTGCCAGGTTCAGGGTCTGCAATTGCGGATGCAAGATCCCTTCTGCTGGGTCAGGAGAGTTGGAATCTGAAGGAGGTGCCACGGAGGCAACGGTGACAGACTGTGAAGTGGGTACCAGTGTTGGCGTGGCCAGTCTGGGGCAATCAGGATTGCTCTTGGTTTTTCCTCCCTTATTTGAGTAGTACCCTTGTAAGAAGAGGTAGAGGGGGAAATACACAGATGGAAAGGTTTACCCATTGGAAGGAGAGGGTTATCCACTTTCCAGTCCTTGCTGTGAGGTTCCCTGGTGCAGAACTTGCTGAGCTGGTGGTTGTTGTGGGAGGCAAATAGGTCCACCTTCGGGACCTATTCCTTCCTTTTCCTCCACCCTTTTGTCTTTGGGCTTTGGGAATCAACCCATTGTGTAAGGACTGCAACAGTGAAACACGAACATAGTACAGTTGTGTACACTTACCATAAATGTAGATGTTTGAGTGTATTCACTGTTGCAGTCCTGGTCCCCCCATCCCCCTTTTTTCCTAAGGCACAGACTACATGTTTATTTTGTGGATGGTGTGTTTTCAGGGATTTTCTTTTCCTGGTCTAGTCTTCTTTGGGTGCTCCGGACAGTTATGGTAAGAAAAACTGAGGAAATGGCACTGGCAGCCTTCCTTTATACCTGACGTCCTATCGTCAGGTTTATGGCCAAAGGCAGCTGATGTCATATACGAAGGCTTTGGTATTCTGGCCAACTGTGGGCTACCAGGAGCCAGATACCACATTTTGTAAGGACTGCAACAGTGAAACATGATGAACATCGTAGAAATTTCCTGCAAGAGTGCTTGATTAGGATGTGCAGGTAGGCCTCTTTTAGGTCTAGGGTGGCTAACCAAGTATCTTTGGATAGCATAGGAAGAAGCTGCTGGAGGGTGAGCATTTTGAATTTTGGTATCACCTGGAAGGTGTTTAGAATTGAAAGATCTGGGACTGGGTGCCAGGTGCACTCTAATAGGCACCAGGAAAAGTATGGAATAGAAACCTTGGCCTATCTGGTCTGCAGGAACAGGCTGTATTGCCCTCATGGAGAGTAGATAATTAACTTGGTTTTGGGCCACTGCTCACTGGTTTGTAGGAAGATCTGGGAACCCTTTTGGGGTTGGTAGTGTGTGGAAATAAAATTTGTACCCCTGGGACACTATGTTGAGGGCCCATTGGTCGTTGGTGATGGAGGCCCAGTTTTTCGCATGAGAGACCAGTTTTCCTCCTAGGGGCAAAAAAAGGTGGGCAGAGGTAAGGGGTGGAGTTGAAAAGTCACTGTGAGTTCTTGCCATAAGGGGGTGGCTTACCACTCCCTGTTTTAGAAGTGGAGGTACTCCATTGCTTAGATCTCTGCATTCCCTGGGACTGCTGTCTGGGGGTGGTCTGCTTCCCCTAGGTCTAGTCTGAGCCGGCCTTGGGGGAGCTGGAAAGTACCAGTGCTTGGAGGGGCAATGCCTCCTGAATCTCGGAGGCTGGACTTGCAAAAAGTCTTTAACTGTCTGCATAGATTTAGCTTTTTCTTCCATCTTTTTTAAAACCTCTTCTGCCTTGGTGCCAAACAAGTTGTCTTTGTTCAATGGTGCGTCCAATAATTTTGATTTGACATGGTCTGGCAAGGTCTGTTCCTTAAGCCAAGTATACTTTCTGAGTACAAAACCTTTGACTGCTGTCCTGCAGGATGCTTCAAGGGCGTCAAACCTACATTGCAGGGTATGCTTAGTAACTTGGCTTGCAGAATGCATGACAAGCTGGAAAGGTAGATAATTTTTGTTCAAGAAGTTCCATTGTATGTTGTTGGTATTTCAACATGTGGAACTGACAATTTAATGCTCTAATGTCAAGAGTTGCAGAGGTGTATACTTTTTTACCCCATCTGTCTAAAGCTCGGAAATCCCTGTCCAAAGGAGTGGGATTCTTAGCTGTAGTTGCTTTTATTCCTTTAGGTCCTTGGGAGATTACCTCTGGGTCAGCAGTAGGATTTTTGCAAAGAAATTTGTAAGAGTCAGGGACTCTGTAATATCGGTCAGGTTTCCTGGGAGCAGGTGGTAGGGTGTCAGGAGTTAAACTGGATTCCATGAAAACATCATCCACAACATCCAGGACAGGAGGAATAGCCAAGGGTCTGTGCTGTGGTAAATCTAAAAATTCCCTGAGTCTCTTTTTGGACTGAGGATAATCCTGGCATTCCAAATGAAAATGCTCTCTCAAAGTATGTAGGGTTTCACCAAAAGAAGGGGGAGAGGCCGAAGGAATGGATTAGAGTTGTCGGACTCCTGGTCAGATAAAGCTGCTGGGAACAAGTCTCTTTTTCTTTTAGAAGGGGTAGGCTGGCTTCCCCTAATAAGCATAAGGTCTTCTGCCATTTTACGCATTTGAGATTGAGGCATGGAAGCAGGTGCTTGAGCTTGGGTCATTGTTTTTTTAGGCGTAGTTCGCACCCTGGACCTTAGAAACTTGGTAGTTTTAGAAAGAATTTAAGATGCGAAAGAAGTCGTTGGTTTATGTCATAAATCGGTAGTGTGAAGAACTTCTTCGGAAGCCGGTGGCTACTCAGCGGCTCCGGACCCATCCAAGGTAGAGACATCCGCAGGATCCTTAGTCGAAGAAGAGACTTGGGGCATACCGGACTCTGGACGGCTCTCGGTAGCGGCCTGCAAATCCACTGAAGCGGGCATCAGGGGCTGTGAAAGCGCCTCACTGAGTACCGGCGAACTGGCGACTAGCTTAACAGAAGCATTGTTGACAGTTTTGGACCTGTGCTCTGTTTTTATCCTTATGTTTTTTTGAAGATCGGTAGTCGGATGGCTTACCAAAGCCATTTTGGAATACAGAGATCGAGAGCGAAAGTATTTAGCTACGATAAGGGCCCGACGACGTATAGTTCTGGCGTTGAACAAAGCACAAAATCGACAGCGAGGGACGTCGTGGTCTGGGCCTAAACAGGTGACGCAGTAAGAATGGAAATTTCGGTGTGGTATTTGCTTTCCACAGGCGAGACAATTAACTTTTTCTGACATCGGTTTGAGCAAGAAAAAAGGATCCCCCAATGGGGTAATTAGCTTTAGAAGACTTCAACTTCAAATTTGGAAATGAAAACTCAGGTAGCGGCCGACCGGAACTCGTGTGAACTGCTTCTGCTTCGGGCTCCTTGGCAAGAAAGACTGATGTAATGGCGTCGGCTGCCTATTTTTATACCACTGATGACCTGACGTCAGTCCTGGAGCGACAGCAACAGACACAGAAATACTAAGCCTCTGGTGTTCGGGCTGAATGAGGCTACGCCTGGCAGGATAACCCAAGTGTGATGACTGCAGCAGTGAAACACGAAGAACATCCAATGTTATTGTGGCCAAAAGGGTGTCAGCAGTGCTTTGAGAATTTTTGGAGAAAAAAGCAGAGGAGTAAAAGCACAGAGGAACTTCCTGAAAAGGCATCTGTCCCCCCCAGGCTGTGGGACAAGGGTCTTTGAAGCAGAAACGGGGGAAGCTCATGGTTGAGAGGTGATGCAAAGAGGTCTATCTGAGGAGTGCCCCACTGAATGGTGATCATCTGGAAAACCTGGCTGCTCATCATCCATACATAGGAGTCCTCCAGGAAGACCCTTAAAAGAGTCTGCTAGCACACTCTCCTGAAGGAATATATTTGGCAGTGAGCATGATATCCATCTAGATAACCAAGTTCCACAGCTCCTGTGCTAATCTGCACAGCTGGTAAGACCTGGTGCTTCTCTGTTTAGTACCACGAAACTGGTGTTGTCTGTGTACACTACGGGTGGGCCCAGGTTTCCAAAGGTGGGTGAAGGCCTGAAAAGCTTGTTTCGGAGTCCTCATTTCTTCAGACTGACATATTCCTTCAGGAACAGAGGTTGCCATTTACCTTGCACTTAGTGTGATGTTGTTCATGCCCCCCATACTTCGTCCATGGTGTCTGTGTGAACATGTTTATTTATTATTTATTTATTTTACATTTATTAACCGGGATAGTCCGACTGGCTATATGTCCATTTTCAGCGGAGGCCCGGGGAGAAAAGCTCCAACAAAAACAGCAACATAAACATAAACAAAAGACAAAAACAATGTACAAAAGTATTGCGTTGCTTGAAGAAGTGACGAAAAACATTTTAGAACATGGAGTCAGAAGTTGTCATAGGAACCACAAGCTAACATCGTTAGTAAGTGAGAGTGAAATGTATT